>NC_047534.1:19650679-19952762 GCF_012275295.1 Melopsittacus undulatus
CCTCTCTGTTGCATTTCTCCTGCTGATGATTATTTTTTCCTTACTGCTGCTTTGTTTCTCATGGTTGGGAGAAGGTAGGGAGGCACGAACTGACACATGGTGGCAGCTGAGCCTGCTTTGGCAAATTTACAGCCCGACTTTGATGATCTTAGCAGAGTTTACCCTGTTCTATTTTTCTCCTTTTAGCAGATCTCCCTGTTTTCATGGTGTGACCGTCAAAAGCACAGTTCTGATGGACCACATTGTAAAACTTTTCCAAAGTGCAAATGTTACTGAAAGCAGAATTTGGTGAGAGTGTGTTAGCTCACAGTTGCTGTATAGATTCCAAAGTAGCTGATGCTTACCCTGGTGAATTTACTGCATGAATTGAGACTTTGGCTTTACACATGTGCTTGAAGCAGACAGTTACTTATAGGCTTCTGACACTGTTAGTCTAACTTAGAAGGAAAGAGAGGGGAAAATAAGCCACCATATATCATATGGCAAGCATATCAGAATAGCTTGGATTGGAAGAGACTTCAAAGGTCAGCTAGTCCAATGCCCTTGCAGTGCCCACAACCACATCCAACCTGGTGTTGAATGTCTCCAGGGATGGTGCATCCACCACCTCTCTGGGCAATCTGTGCCAAGATTTTACCACCCTCATTGTAAAAAATCTTTTCCTCGCGTCCAGCCCAAACCTCACCTCTTTCAGTTTAAAACCATCACCTCTTGTCCTATCACAACAGGCCCTGCTAAAAAGCCTCTCCTATCTTTCTTATAGGCCCCACAGTAGGTCTCCCCAGAGTCTTCAGACTGAATTAACCCCAAGTCTCTCAGCCTTTCCTCACAGGAGAGGTGTTCCAGCCTTATGATTGTTTTTGTGGCCTCCTCTGGACCCTCTCCAACAGGTCCATGTATTTGCTGTACTGAGGACTCCAGAGCTAAATGTAGTACTGAGCAGCACATAAACACTGCAGAAGCAAGATCAAGTAAGTGCCTGTGTAAAACGGGCAATCAGTCATTCTTCCATTAAGGTCAATGGGAGTGTTACCTGTGGCTCTGACAGGACATAGGCAGTGGCAGTAATAGAGCATCACTGAGAAGCAGGAGAATATCATGTCTCGTTAGTGATGTGAATTAATCCAATTGCATGGAAAAAGGTACTTTTAATATAATTTCTGTTTTACCAAATGCGTGTTGTTTAAACAGAAGTGTTTGAAAACACAGGCCAAGGGCCTTTGGCACTATGGAGGAGCTGACAGCTACCCTAATTAATCTGCACATGTAATTAAAGAGCTACTTTAATCCACACACTGCAAACTGAGCATATTTACTTGTAAACAGCAATTTGCTTAATACTCAAATGTCTGCTTAAACAAGAAATTGTGGTTATGGGCTCCAATTATCTTTGCAGGCTGTTCTGTACACAGTCTCAGTGTTCAGAAACAGAATCAGTATGATAGTACAATAGGTAACACAAGTATAATACTTCTTTGACATAATAGCTAGAAAGTAAGAAAGATACCTCATTTTGGTTCTGTTTATATCAATAGCAAAAATCGTTAGAGATGTTTCCCATACACGTGTTTGATGTCAGTAGCCCTGTTTTTTTGATGACACTGGCTTAGAACTTCTGGGTTGGTTTTGTTTTTTGTTTGGATTTTTTCATAAAATATAACTTTATTTGTGGTTGGGGAAAAAAATAACCCCTTGTCCTGGGTTCAGCAGTAGCAGTCATTTTTTCTCCTTCTTGATAGCTGGTGCAGTGCTGTGTTTTGACTTTTGGGCCTAGAACGGTTGCTGATAGCGAGCATGTTTTGAGTTACTGCTCAAATGTTTGGTTTTGTCCAAGGCCTTTTCTGAGCTCATGCTCTGCCAGGGAGGAGGGGAGGCTGGGAGGAAGGAGGGACAGGACACCTGACCCAGGCTAGCCAAAGAGGTATTCCATACCATAGCACGTCATACCCAGGAGGTAACCAGGAGAGACCCAGAAGGGCTGGAGCTCTGGGGGGATGGAGGAGGTATCGGTCAGTGCTTGGTTGGGCAGGGTGGGGTGAGTTATGGGTCAGTGGCTGGTGAGGTGTTGTATTCTCTTCGCTTGTTGTTTGCTTTATCATTATTACTTGTAGTAGTAGTGGCAGTAGTGATTTATGTTATACCTTAGCTATTAAACTGTTCTTATCTCAACCCGTGGGGGCTACATTCTTTGGATCCTCCTTCCTAACTCTCCGGGAGTTGGGGGAGCAAAGGGGGGGAGTAAGTGAATGAGCTGTGTGTGGAATTGGTTTAAACCATGACACCCCTCTAACTTTATTCCCCAATGAATATGGTAAATGTTTTTCACCAGTTTCTTCTCTTCACTGTAAAGTTTTAGGCAAAAGCCCAGAAAATAATCTGGAGCATGAGCTTTCTGTGAAAGTATGGCTATACTCCATGGTGGGAGGACTATGGACAAATTGAGTGTAAGACAAGTGCAAGACACAGCTATATTATATTATTGATATAGTATGCTTGTTCTGTTTTGGATAAGGTCCCTGAACTGGTCTTTGCAGAGCAATGGAAGGAAAATATCCTTTCTGATTTTTAATTTCTGGAAGTCTGTTAATGTTCACTTATGGTGGAAGTTGCTTTGAGCTGACAATACCAATTTAATTGTGCTGGGAGCAAGCATGTCTCATCACTTTGTTGCTATTTTATTTTGCTTAACAGGAACAAGGTGGCTTAAAATACCTGTAAAGTTTTTATCTGCTCATTAATTTAATACAAGGATATCAACTGAGTGTGTTCAAAAAAATGAAAAGGTGGGGGACAACCACAGGTGGTAGCAGCTGTGCCAGCCCTATTGAATGCAGGGGTTATATGCTGAGAAATTGATAGCTCTTAAAAAAAATCCTTTCACATACTTAAAGTGCTGTCTTAAATTGTTTGTCTTTGAATTGATTGTTAGGGTGCTTTATGTTTGACTGTGTGATACTGACCTTTTGTGTTCGCCCTAGTATGGTTTTACAACTAGTTTAGTTTTGCCTTTGTTGTATCTTTTTAGTCTATTGTAAGCTGCCAGTATCTTTTAGCAATATTGTGAACTGGTTTGTGATGTAAATTTTGATTTGTAAAAAATAAAAAATACTTTCAATCGAGTTCATGTAATGGAATTATTTTTTTAGTTTTTACAAAATTTATTGAAAGCCCACTTTAATTCTTGACAGTTTTATGAGACTTTCCTGAACCCTGCAGTAAAAAGGTAGGATACTGGTAGCCTACCTGAGTACTGAGGTAGGCTTGGGTTCCCTGGTGCTTAAGACCTGCATATAATCCTTCTTCTGTCGGCATGTAAGTAAAAATGGCTTTGTAATGTTAAAGTGAGTGAAGACTCATCACATTGTTTATTAGCACTGTGCTAAACATCTAGAATAAAAGTCTGTGACCAGAAATATCTTGTTCTGACCACAGGAGCATCTGTGACCATTAATCTTCCTGTTTAGCTCTGAACTGTAGTCCTGCTGGGGGGGGAGGGCGAACATGCGTGGTGGGAGTCCAACTACACTGCTAGTGATGCACCAAGGCAGTCTTTGCAGAAGGGGTTATTAGACCACGTTTGCAACCTTTGTTGGTCCTCATCAGAAAATAGAAAGTATATGTCGATTGTTAAAGATTGTCTGGCAATAGTACAGAAGAGGAAGCAGTTATCTGAAACCTGGGTTCTAGCTATATAGATACAAAAGATGTTAAGAACATTACTGATCTCTGACTCTATTACATGACCTCTGTGAATTCTTGGTTCATAATTCTTTTTCTTTGCCACCTCCTTTTCCAACCCAGGGCCAGTAGAGTGATTTGCTGCATCATACTGTTCCTGGTTGCTTGTGCCCCTGTGACATCCCCATGAGACACAGCCAGATGACATCCTTAGCTATACTCTGTCTGAAGGTATGTGTTTCCTGACCCTCCTTCCTTCCACAGTGGGTCTGCCCAAAAGCATATGACAATCATTTATTTAAGTGGTAGTGCAGAACTACATTCTCATGTGATCTTCCCAGTTTTCTTCTCTTTTTCCCTAGCCTTTTTTCCTTTGTGCTTTTTGAGGACAAGTGACACAAGGAAAGTCTTTATCTCATTTAAAAATCCATTTATTGGCATGTATTGGGTGCACAGGAGTTATTTCTTCATCTGAAGTGACTAGACTTGGTTCTTTGCATTTCAAAGGAGTGAATTTAACAGTAACACCAGAGAACTTTGGATGTTATGTCTGTGTAAGACAAGTTTATAAGAGTAAAGAATTAGGCTTGATTTCTTGAGCTCTACAGAATCCCTCTTGTTTTTGTCTCACTTGAAAGCAAGAAAGAGTGTTGTTCTTGAGGGAAGATGAGTGCTCCTGTCAGTAGTGAAGAAAACTACTGGTAATTGCATAGCTGTGCACTTATTAGTCATAGTAGACAAAGTCCTGTCTTGAAAATAAAAAAATAGGATAAATTTATTATTTATCCTTCACTTGTTCCTATTTATCCTTCAGGATAAATTCTGGGTGAGCAATGTGAATGTTTCTTATCTGGTATTTTTGTTCTGCCTTATTCTGCTTGAGTTTAAAGCCTTTTGACACATGGATATATGGTAGATCACCAAAAGCAAAATACATAAAAAAATCCAAGCTGTACCGTGTTGCCAAAAAATAAGAAGTCACAGCAACTATGGGGGGAGAATCTGGCTGCTTCTTGAATTGTAGAGAATGGGTCGTTCAGCCTGAAGGGCTTGGGCTTAGTTACAGTATGGGTGCAGGATGGTGGCTGTGTGTGACACTGATAAAGGATTTAATCTGCTTCAGGAGCAGAGTAGTAATATGTAGCATTGTGGTAGTGGCTGCCCTGCTTTTGAACTCAGGTGTGGAAAGCTAGTATTAACAAAGAATTAAAATGTGGTGAGGTTATTAGTTTTCTGATCTTCCATAGTCAGTACTGCAGTAGCTGAATATCTTTCTTTCAGTCTTTTTGCAAGTCATATAAATGACAAGCATTCCAAAACCTAACAAAACAGATCTATTATCTTCTCCTTGTTTGACCATCCACAGCTTGGTAGACTGTGATGTGATTTCTGGCATTCCTTCCTTCCCCCTAGGTTTCATCAGTTTTTCTTCCTCCTGAGAAAGACGTGTCTGTGTGACATGGGCATGCTTCTGTTCTAGATGGACTACTTGGACCCTTGTGGCACAGGTTTGGATTTCAAAGATGTGTTTTTTTTAATTGACTTTGTGTCTGTCCCAGACTGTGTCATCCTATCCTATCCTCAGTAGAGGGTAATAATGATACTTAGTCTCTTTTGTGGTTTTTTTGTTGTTGTTGTTGTTTGAAAGCAATTTGAAGCCTATGGATACTAAATACATTGTTAGTGCTGCTTGTCACAAAGAGAGTCACAGTTGCAAAGCCTAGCAGGCCAGCTGTGCACCTTGCTGGGTGCCCTGGCACTGTAGTGCAGTCTTTAACATTGGTGCAGCCTTAATGGCCTTCTGTTAGGAGTGTACCTTTTGCAGGCTTGAGGGAGGATGAAAATGAAAGGTGCCCTCTTCCCCTGTGAACCTTATGTTAGATTCTGACGTTGCAGGCTATTTCTGCCTGTAGGACTTGAACTTTGCTGTTTTACAGGACACACTGTGTCAAGCTGGGACAGGACCTCTTGCATCACCATTTTACGTTGCTGAACATGAAGGCGATGAGAACTGAGGTAGTGAAAGGTGCAAGAGGAACAAGGACTGTAGCCAGTGAGTTTCCACGCAGAGTAGCAGATTGTGTGGTTGTTTTGTGCACTGCTGGCCTGGTCGCTTGCGATGGCCCACGGAGGTGTGTGCTCCCACCCTGGGGAGCAGCACATGCTGTCTAGGAGGGCCCCGCGGTCCTTCCCGACAGCAAGCTCTGCGTACGGGATACTCCACTGGTATCTCTAAACGTGCCTTACCTTCACCAAGCACACTTCAAACGGGAATACAGACTGGAGAAACCCGCCTCACCGCGGGCTGTGGGAGGAGCGCCGTTTCGATCCGGCCTTGCCCGTCCGGTGCTGAGGTCCCGGTGCCATCCCCGCCGGGGGGCGCTGTGGCTGAGCTCGGTGGGCCGGGCCGCGGGGCGCGGCGGGGCGGGGGCAGGTGGCGCGGTGCCTGCTCGCCGGGAGCTGCCATGGAGGCTCTGGCGGTAAGAGGCCGGGAGGGATGCGGCCTGGGCGCCGCGGAGCCGGGCTGAGCCCTTCACCGCCTACCCTTCTCCTCACAGGGCGCCCCTGTGGCGGTCGCCGTGGCCGTGGTAGCTGCATCCGCCCTGCTGCTGCTGCTGCTCAGGAAGACGCGGCGGAGGGACGGCGGCCTCGTCACCCTGCAGGACCCGCTCGTTAAATACCCGCTGCGGCTGGTGGAGAAGGAGGTGACCGAGCGGCCGAATGCCTGAATCCTCTCCATGGGGCCCAGCTTTGGGCGCTGCTTCTGAGCCCATTCATTGCCCGGGGGCCGGTCGGGGGGGCTTGGTCCTTGGGCTCGGGGCAGTGTGATGGGAGGTTGGGGCCTCGGCCGGAGGGTGTGAGGGGCGGTGTGTCTTGGGCTGCCCCTCTGCGCTGCAATGTTTCTTGTGGGCAGAGCAGGATCCTGGAAAGCGTTTGTGCCAGCGCTACCGTGTTACACTTGTTCCAAGAGGAGGGTAGGCTCGTGTCTTTGCGTATGTAAGTCCTACTTTGGAGCTGTGTTTCTCACATCGTTTTTGCCCAGTGTGAATCAGCAAGAGGTAACCCTGACAGCCGGCGTTGAGGCACGTTGTGACTTGCCTGATCTTTGGCCACAGATGATGAAATGTGCTCATTGGCCTTGGGCGATGGAGGGTTTCCAGATTCTCTTTATGTAAAGGTTCTGTAGGGATTGCGCAGACAGGAAGACACTCCTTCTGGAATTAAAGAGGAAAAGACCTCTTAGAAACTTCTATTTAAACTTGATTTTCCAAAGCCATTTCTGATTCCATGCCTAGCATTTGGCTTGCATGCTAGCCAAGAACAGGCTTACTTAAGTGTATTGTGTTGTGTAGAGTTTGAAATTCAAGGCAGTGGTGATGTTGACCTCACTCTGATTTCATTTGTTTTGGATTTTAGGATATCAGTCATGATACGAAGAAATTCCGATTTGGGCTGCCTTCTCCAGGTCATAAATTAGGATTACCTGTAGGTAAGTACTGAAAGCACCTCGTTACATATATTTCTGGGTTTAGGAGTTATAACTGTACTAGGAGTTCTGACTGTTTGGAAAATTAAGGCTCAGCAAAGCAGGGAGTTAAAAGCTGCATCTGAATGCTGCCATGTCAGAGAGAAAGGCCAGATTTCCCAATGGGTTGTGTTTCTGATCTGTTGCGTGCTTTGTTCTGCTTGTGTGAAGTTGTGTGTTGTAGTTTAGAGCAAGAGCAGTGAAACTGAACTGGGTGTGATGGAGTTCATCACCAGTGAGGATATATAAGCAAGAATAGAATCTGTCAAAAGTTTTTTCTTATTTCTTATTTGCATTCTACTTCCATCTAGTACCCTCACTTTGTTGGTGACTGCCCTCAGGCTTTTGGCAAATACGGTTGCACTTGTAAATGAGAATGAGAACAGCTCTGCCTGGAAGCTTGTAACTATTCTGTGCAGAACAACGGGGAAAATACAGCTACTCCATATAGAAGATGCTGAAATACTCAGAAGCTTTTCCATTCATGTGCTTACTTTTCGTTTACATACATATGCATATAGCCTCCTCTTGCTTTCTGTTGCAAGAAGTTCATTTCAGACTAGGATTGTCTTCTTTCCCGTACCCTGCAAAACAGATGGCATTGAACCTTGGACTTGGTCTGTGCAGGGAAAGTCTCCCTTTCTGATCTGCAGATGTAGCCCTGTTTGGTTTGTACTGTGTTTTCACAGTTTCCTGTGCTCTATAGCAGGAGTCAGGGTTTGTCCATGCGGTGCTGCAGGCATAGCCTTCTTTTGTGTCCTTCCTGTCAAGGGCAGAAGTTTTCCTCCAGATTCTTATCTGGCTTGTATGGGAAAGTGTAATTGAACTGTCCACACTAACTAGACAAAAGATAAATGAATTGAGAAGTATCCTGTAGAGCTTGTGTTTATCCAGACTGTATTCTTAAAACTTTAGGAGTAAGATCCTAAAACTGTATGTGCCAAATTACTTTCTGGGAGATTCCTGCCTTCTGCTTTTTTACCAGGATCATTTTGCTAAAAATAGAAGTGTTTTCTGCCGGCACTGTTCCTACTCTTGTTTTTCCATACAGCTCTGTAGATCAGTGCAATCTGGCTGAGGAGATTACTCTTGGCAAGGAGTTTCAGTTCTTTTAATCAGCAGATTAAAAGGGTGCCTTTTAGAGTCTACCTCTTGGAGCGTTAGGTTGGGCAAAAAGCTGTCTGTGAACAGCAGTGTCCAATGCTGTGGTGGCTGCAGCATTACGGAGGTAGGGGTTACGGAGAAAGGAATATGACCCAATGCTTTGTTCTTGATGTCTTGGTGCAGAAACTCTGGGAAGTTTGCTCTGAGAGGCTGTTGCTGTTAAACCATAATACTTACTCCTTTGTGAGCTGGTGTACCCTTACTTGCACTTCACTGATAGATGTGAGAGCAGCGGAACCCAAAATACAGAGCACTTGTGAATGAGCAACCAAGTTTCTATATCACTATTTTATAATAAGTTTCCTACTTTTCTTGTGGCTTATCTTTGTAACATAGCAGCTGTCCTCAGTTACCCTGTGCTCCAGAAACTTTTGCTGCAAAAAGAGACTAAATGTTTTATACAGCATTTATTTGGTACAGACTTTCTCCATCATTGCTTGTGTTTAATGGTTTACAATACCTGCTTTTCTCTCCCATCTTTTCTTCCAGGGATGAAAAAATAAATGATATTGTAATTCTTTCTCCCCAGGCCAACATGTTTACCTTTCTGCAAAAATTGATGGGAATCTGGTCATTCGAGCCTATACCCCGGTTTCCAGTGATGAGACAAAAGGTTATGTTGATTTAATTATAAAGGTAAATTTTTATTTCCTTTAATTTAGATAAATTGCTAACTGGAATGACTTAATTTTAGGGCAGTATAGAGTTTGACTGATTGTCTTTCCAATAGGGTGACTGCATGGTAGACAGCTCATTTCACATTATCCTTGACTAGTGAGTTGTATCCTGTGTATCTGCTATGTCACAGAAAGACAGCAGAGGTAGGGTAGATGGAGAAGGGAATCAGTTCCTTGGCAGTACTGCAGGAACCTCCCTAATTATCTTTTAACTGGCAATGCATGAACAGAAATCCCTCTCCCTTGAGATGCCTATGTTGCTACTAACTGCTAATAGCTAAAAGTAGAAAACAAATCAATGAGAACTGCAATTTTTGGTGATGTTAGAGAGATTGTAATTATATTTCTGTAAGTGTCAGAAGTTATTGCTAATGTGTTTATTGATTAAGAAAATAGGATATGGAAGTAAGGGAAATCATGTAAGCTGGGGGGGAGTGCATGATGATTTGATCCAAGGACTTCTGGATTGTCTAATCCTTTTCTATGATAGAGTTTGTCCTTAGGCAAAAATCTGGGCTATTTTGTTTGCTCTGTTCTTCAAGTATGGTGAATTCTTACTAACTACATAATACTTATTATGTACTTTGAAAGGTGAAAAACTTACAACGTGTCTTGAGTCTCTGGGAAAGTCTTGAGAAGATGCAGCAATGCTGCTGTTTTCAGGAGTGATTACAAAAATGGAGTAACATAAGGTTCTAGCTGGAGCAGTAGTGAAGCAAGGGCACCAGTACATAATCTGGCTGCCACTATTCCCATTAGCCTGGCTGTTAGCAGAGAGCATGGGGACATGTATCTGACAGAGCATTTCATTTATTTGGCTGCTTCCTGTTGCAAGGTACGACAGGTAACTGGGAGCAAAGAACTGTCTCAGTTTCTTTCTCAGATGCTGAATTTCAGAACCTGCAATATTGTGTTCTACAGTCTTGTAATACTGTCTGCATGAAAGGTAGTGGGTGATACCATGCAAATTATTGCTTTTACAGGTCTACCACAAAAATGTGCATCCCAAGTTTCCAGAAGGTGGAAAGATGTCCCAGTACCTCAATGACATGAAGATTGGAGATACTGTTGATTTCAGAGGACCAAATGGGCTCCTCGTCTATAAGGGGGCAGGTACTGTAACATGAAGGTGGGAAAGCAAACAGGAGGACTTTGTGCTGGTTATCTTCAGTTTTATAAAACTTGATAACTTTGTAGCAAATCTTCTTTTTAAAAAAGTGTAAAAGAGAAAATCCACCTTTCCTGGTCTTGATCAAGAGCCCATCAGAGTTGATATGATGGAAAGGAGTAATTTGTGTGATAAGTAGGTGGTCTCACTTCTGGGACTATATCATGTCAAGAAATTACTATTGCATTATGCTACTGAGAAGGCTGCACTGGAAATAATACCTCAGCTATACATATGGAGGGAGATGTGCCCAGATGCTTCTTAACTAAGGGAGGCTGTGGCCTAAAATGCCCACTGAGAATCTCAGTGTTGTAACTGAATAACCTGCTGACTGAGAGCCAGCTCCATCTCATGATTAAACCTGTTGACTATCAGGAAATGAGTTCAGAGAAGTAACCCTCTTTCATGATGCAAGTGAAAGATTTTGTACTTATGCTGACTGAAAGGGACTGTGCACTTAATTCTTCCTTCCGGGGGATGTAAGTGCTCAGTGCTTCTCTGGATAGTGACCTTTCATGATGACAAATATACTAATGAATCTGTTACACCTCAGGAAACAAGTGATGCATGTTTTGCAAACATTCCTTTCTGCTCTGCTTTGGCTGCTATAAAAAGTAGTAGCTAGGGAAGCTTGTTACTAGTTACTTATCTCTTAAGACTGGAATATGTCAAGTGCTTTCCATATAAAATGCTTTTTATGGGCTTTTCATTTGGCTCGGTCCTTGAAGATTAATTCAGTCACAATTCTGTGGTAGCAGTGGTGTACCCAGGTGTAGAGCAGCAATGGCCAAGATGGTCTCTTCACAGGATAGCAGGGAGTCACCCAGCTTACTGTGGGTGTCATGGGGGATCTCAGTGGCTGGAAGAGAATTACAGTAATAAAATCTTTGCAGGGGTTCTTGCTTGATGCTGGTTTAATTATAACTCCATTGAGAGTGTACACACACAAATGGCAAAATCCATAGTGCAAGTGAGGATGATGATGTCTTAAGAAACCTCTTTCTCTGTCGTAGGGGCTGTGGTTACCTTTAGCTACCACCAATGTTCCCAGATGCCTAGTTGTGTTCTAGGCATGATGTGGGACTCTTCTTCAGGGACCATAGCAATAGGACAAGTGGTAATGGGTTTGAACTTAAACAGGGGAAGTTCAGGTTAGGTATAAGGAAAGGAAGAAGTTCTTTCCTGTGAGGGTGGTTACCCACAGAGGTGGTGAGTGCTCCATCCCTAGCAGTGTTCAAGATCAGGCTGGATGGGGCTTTGCGTGACACGGTCTAGGGTGAGGCATCCCTGCCCATGGCAGGGAGTTTGGAACTAGATGATCTGAAGGTCCTTTCCAACCCAAACCATTCTATGATTCTATGTGGGAATCCTGGAGTTTATTATGAATGATGTTGCACAGCAGGGAAGGAATAGATCAGTTGTTCAATGATTGGAGTTTTTAGGGACAAAGAGGTTTTAACTCTTTGTGCTCACTGCTGTGGTGAGTCCATTCAGCATTTCCAGATCTGTCCTAATTGCTAGCATATAGCAATCCATGTTTGTTTTGGAGTTAATATACCTATAGGTTTTGAATATTTCTTCTAGGTACCTTTCTTATCAAGCCTCATAAGAAGTCTGAAGCAGAGAAGAAGTTTGCAAAACATCTTGGGATGATAGCTGGAGGAACAGGTAAAAATATTCACATCCTGTGGAATGTCTAGAGAGCAAAGGTATCTTTATGGGTATGTGTGAGAAGTATCAAACATGGTACTTCAGCAGCAGAGCACTGACACCTGTATTTCTTTTTCTAGCAACACTGAAGCTTTCCAGTGGCTTGAGCTCAGTCCTGGGAGCTAGAAACTTCAGAGTTTTGATTTACAGTGTGACCTCTGAGAAGTCACTGTCTCTCTGAGCTTCAGTCTCAATGACCAAAAATGTTTTAGGAGAATATCTTGGAGGCAAAATGGCTGTATGTGATAGAGAATGCTGAAGAGCAAAGCCCCAGATGGAAGTGTTGTGGGCTTGGATTGGTTGGGTGGGGATTTTTTTAGACTATTTGTAATGGTAGAATCCCCCAAGCTCTGCATTTGTCCCTGTGCAAACTAAGCTTCCGCTGAAGACTGAGGGAAGGCAGCTTTGATACTGAAACTGCAGCCACAGAAAGAAGTACCCAGTTTTTAACCACTCTGTTTTTTAACAGGAATAACTCCGATGCTGCAGCTGATTCGTCGTATCACAAGTGATCCCAAGGACTCCACAAAATGTTACCTTCTTTTTGCTAATCAGGTGAGTGTACTGACCCATCTGTTTGTCCTTCTTTAATAGCCTACCTTCTCTGCTGGCCTCTGAGCTTCCTGAAGTGATGGACATTGACTCCTGGAGAAAATTCTGCTTTGCATGTTTCATACTCTTCCAGTGTCCTTGGGTTTGTGAATTTCACCTAACTGTTTATGAGAAAATTTTATGAGATGGGACATTTAAAAATGATCAGCAGAGGGAGGAGCAGGAGATGGTTATTATTTAAGCTCTTAACATAATGTCTTGGAGTAAAACAACTTAAAGAGAAACTGAATAAAAAAAATGATCTGCAAGACCCTTTATAAGTACTTGGATGGTGCTCTCGCAGTTCCCTTGATCTCATTTGTTTTGAAGATCACTCCTTATAGTTTCACTTGTACTCCCTAATTCCTATATTAGGGAATAAATACTGTGAACAGATCCTGATCTCTCTACTCATTTTACTCCTTTGCTGATTCCACGGAAGATTTTGTTCAGTTAGTCTGTTTCTGCAGTTAACCTTCACCATGCTGGTATACAGGGCCACATCTGCCAGGCTCAGAAACAAAGTCAGCTAATTGTGATTTCACCCTGAATTTAAAAGTTGTTAAATTGCCATCTTTAAGTCAGTGTTTAGGTGGCTATTAAGTCTCATAGGCTGTTGTTCCTGATCTGAATTTACAGAAGCCTTTAATGATAATAGCTATTGTGCATGGGGGGAAAAAAAACCCACTTGGTTTTGGTTTGAACAAATTATTACTGCCTTTGTCCTTTTGAATTGCCAGATGAGCTCACCTTAGAGGGCACCTTGAGGTGGGTTGGACCTAAACTGCGGTCTCATTTTGCAGACAGAGAAAGATATATTACTGAGAGCTGAGCTAGAAGATATTGCTAAGAGGCATCCTGATCAGTTCACACTTTGGTATACACTGGACAGACCTCCACAAGGTAAGCTGCTGGTACACACTGGAAGTGTGTTTGCTGGTCACTGTTTCATTTGTGTTCAAGAGGCCAGTAGTATAATACCAAATCCTCCTGTCTTACACTTCTAAATGACAAAGATGCCCCTCAGAAAGAAGTCTTACCATAACACCTCTTTTGAATAGTGATCTTAACCAGGTAGGTCTTAGAAAGTGAACTAAAATTAACTTCTCTTAGGTCAGACAAGTTATTCCGTGGATCTTCTGATGTATTCTGAGAGGTGCCAGTTTTGTGGGTTTTCAGTAAAAGTTACAGCCCTGTTTCGAGCTATTTCTTCAATCAGGTTATGTTAGCATTTTGTTGGCATTAAATTGCTTAATACTTGTAAATAGTGCAGGCACATCTTTGTTTTGCAGCAGCTCTAGATTAGATTCTGGTAAAACAAACAGAGCTGCCGTGTGTATAGATAAAGACATTAACTGTAGGCTGGTGTAGCACTGAATTAGAAATGGAGGGAAGGGTTGAATTTACTGAATCTTTCCTGACACTTGGGTAGTCATGTTTGCTGCTGTTGTGATTTGAGCTTTTGTTTAACAAACATAAGAGCCAAACTGAGTCAGACTGAAGTTCTGTGCCTGATGTCAGCAACAGCCATGAGTAGAAGGCCAGAAAATGCCTTGTTACTCTTCCAGTCTTTAATATTTCTCAGTTCTGAGCCAACTACAGCTACAGTAACACTCACTGGACTACTTCTGTAAGAACTTAGTGTGTCTCATTTGGAGCCCACCTGAGTTTTTTAGCAGTCTGTTTTGTTAGCGGTTTCACAGGATTAGCACTTTTGTGTGACGAATGACATCCTCTGGTTTGCATTTGCCTCCTAATTCATGTGTTGCAAGTGAGTATGAATAGGTGCCTGTCAACTGTCTTCACATTACTAATTTTACAGACATCTGTCAATGGTGCCTGCTGCCCCATCTCCTGTACACTGACAGCTGCTGGTCTCCCCTCACAGCAGTGATTATGTACCTTTACTCATCCTTGTTCCCACAATCTTTTCCAGCTTTGCTGTGTCCCTTTTTAAGCTGAGCAGCTCAGCACTGCACAGTGGCAGTCAAGATGCAGGCAATCTCAGTTTTTACTTTCCCTTACCTGATACTCCATAACATTTTACATGCCTTTTAACTACTGCAATTTTTGTAACCCCCATATCTTTCTCCTGATGATCTTAAAGCATGTACTTTTTAATGTGAAAGCAGGACTATTTTCCCTACTTGGCTCACTTTAAATGGCAGATGCATTCAATAATATTACTGCTTAAAATAATTTAGCATTTCTTTCCTCATCTTTTTTCTTAGCCCTTTACACAGCAGGACTTTTGTCATCATCAAACTTTGTCACCTCATCACTGCATGTGTTGGATGGCACAGGTCTCAATCTCTCTCTCTACACAACTGTCCCAGGTGACCTCTTTTCACTGGAGAAGCTAATTTAATTTACTCTCTCTGTTTATTCCTACCTGCTGTCTAATTTCTTTTAAAACTATCATTTATTGAGAACTTCCATATCTTATCAATGAGATCCTTGTTACCCACATGCTTCTTGTTCCTGTGGAAGGGGACCATTAGGTTTGAGCTCAGTGAGAGACTTAACCCTCTTTTGGCTTGCACAGTGATAGTGGCTTAACTTCACTGATTCTACAGCTACTTTGCAAGTACAACACAGGCTTCAGACTGTTTAGAGGTTCAAGTTAACAGTTTAATCTCTCTGTTTCAGATTGGAAGTACAGTTCTGGCTTCATCACTGCGGAGATGATTCAAAGCCACCTCCCTCCCCCTAGCAAGGAGACACTGGTTCTCCTATGTGGGCCACCACCCATGATTCAGTTTGCCTGTCAGCCCAACCTGGACAAACTTGGCTATCCCAAGAGCAGTACATTTTCTTATTAACACTGATGTCATCTGATACTTTTTCCTAAGTACTGTGTGTTTTCCTACAGGAACAACTGGTATGTAACTGCAGTATTTTTGTGTGTGTGTTTCTTAACAACTTAAAAGAATTCATGTAGTTTATAACTTCACAATTACCTTTGCATATTTTAATACTATGAAATTGAGAGATCATCTTGAATTGTGTGGAAGTAATTTAGTTTAACCTCTTAAGTTAGTATGACATGTTAGTTCTGAGAAACAAAACAATTAAGAGTAATTGGAAAGGTAGGACAGAAATAAAACCACTTGTTTGTTAATGTGGGTATGGAATTTGGGAGAGGGCTGTGAAGCAGGCCTGGCATTGTTTGATGGTGCTCTGCAGGTAATTAATTCAGGAAATCCTGGGGAGGACAGTACAAACAACAGTTTTTTTCCCCCTCCCCTTTGTTTTTTTCATGTTGCTTCACACCCTTTCCCAGGACTAACAACTGAAAGAAGTGAGCAGAGTTTGGGCAACATGCAAATTGCCTATTATTGTAACAGAAATTCTCACTAGTATGAAATTTATTTGGAAAGATTAAATAACTTCATGCTGTCTTCTGATAGCCTTAGCTAAATCACTGCCAAATGCATGGAGAAGTTCTGGGCTGCATATATAGACATGACTACTGTTGTGGTTCCATTTGAATGGTATGCCCTACATGCACTGCTTGCTCTTTTGGCAGCTTCAGAAATCTCCTTTGTTTATGAGAAAACACTGTTTCTTACTTTCTGTTGCAAGCTATGCTGAGGTGATCTTATACCTGGGTAATCATCTTAATGTTTTTACCACATACATAGCGTTTAATTCTTAGCCTTCAGCACCTGAAGTACTGTACTCTGCATGTTCATCTCTGGGAATTAGTTTATCCTGCAGTTGTTTCAAGGTCTGACAGATCTCTGAGTCAGAAGATTTGTGATGTCAGGGGCTAATGAATATGTTTACTAAATATTTTTATTCATATAAAACAAAACAAAAGGAATCTACTAGTTAAAGGGTTTTGTACTTCATTGGTTCATTTGCAGCAGCGATGAAAAGACAGACCTAGAGTTTCATACTGCTGATTCTGTCCCAGGTAAGAGATCAACCACATGTGTGTTTCTGTTAGAATCATGCCACAGTCAGCAAGAGATGGACGAACATTCAGCATTTATTCATAACAGTCAAAAAAATAAGCATTTATGCCAGTGTTATGCTAGTTAGGATTTCTTACTTAGATACATGTATTAAAAATACCAATAACTTTATAGATTGACTATTCACAGCCAAGTTAGCAGAACACCACACTGAGTTATAAATATATCGTCAAAAGAAAACTGAAAATCTGCTTGGAATATCCCAATGATATTCTCTGTTAGAACAGCTTACCTTATTTGTAGTGCTGTAACAAGTCTGGTGGCTAATTAAACCAACAAAGTATTTCAGATGCCCATAGCACACAGTTGCTAGTGATGATTGCATTGCCAGATGGGAGATGTACTGGACTGGTACATTCAGTACCTTTTATTAAGCATTTTTAGTTGGCTGATGTGTAGACTGATTTCTTGTTCCTTTGAATTTTCCATTATAATTTCATTGTTCAAGTGATTGAAAAATAATTTGCTTTGGCTTTACCATTTTGTACAATAAAATCGTGTTCAGCTTCTAAAATCTGACTATACAGTGCAGGGTCTCTCATGAGAGGCTCAGGGATTGAGAAGCAGAATAGGTCACCTTTAACAAGTGCCACTGACGGCTCTGGAAGAGCTGTTGTTGCATACCTGGGACAGTACCAGAGATTTCCCCTTTATCTGCAACATGTAAACCAACACCCTGCAGGGGAAAGAGTAATGCACACCAACCATATGCTTGCTGGGTCTTTACAACTGAGGCGATTTCTTCTCTGGCATTTCCCTGTTAACTAAGATAAGTTAATTCATTATTAATACATGAGAGGCACATGTCAACTGATGCCACAAGTAACAACTGCTGTAAAGGAGCCACCTTCACCTGCGAACTGCCCCTCAGCTGAGCAACGAGAGACTGTGTTTTCCTCTTTCACAGTGCTGCAGTCCTGCCTAGCTCAGTAGAATAGCAACAGCTCTCTTTTGTCAGCTGTTTTAAAGAAACAAATATTTATTTTATTAAGGTGCTTGCCTGATGCTCCTTAGTGGCATTTTACACTTCACAAAGCAATAATGTTTGTCTCCTCTTGCTAAACAAAGTATTCTATGATAATTAGACATAGCTGGAATGAAGAGTGCTGTTTACTTTCAGTTCTATCATTTATAAGACCATCAGTTGTCATGCAAACATTACAGAAGTGTTTCTACTGTAGTCTGCAGTCCTCAGGACTGTTTGCAGCCATACGTTTAATTAAGAAATAGGTTTATTACCATTCCTGTCTTCCTGAGAGCCAGTACTGGGTTTCAACCAGGTATGGGGCTGAAACCTGGTCTGAACCATTTTGACTGTTCAGAAGGCTTATGAACATCCTGATGCTTGCACACGTACATCAGCACTAGCCATTTTGGACAAAACATCAATGTACAGACAGAGCCCATCCAGTCATTCCAATTAAAGAACTGTCATGTAAAACCAGGCAGTGGATCATGCTGGAAATTCTGTGGTACTCACCCTACAGAGTGCAGCAAACACCTTTCTTAAAGTTACATTTTACATTAATTAGATGTTGTGATTTCTCCTTGATAGTGACCATCTTAGTGCACATATAAAAATCACAATTAAAAAAACATCACGTCAAATGAAGCACCAGCTTTTGAATACATCAGTTTCTCTGGCAGCCTCAAAGTTACATATCCTGCTGGAGTTGTTCAGCATCTTTTTGAGTTAGGTCAAGATTTATGAACATGCCATCTTGACATCATCCTGATAAAAGCAACACCTTGATGGATACCATTACGTTCTAGTCTTCCCTTTCTACACTGCACTTACTTACTTAGATAAAAAGAGGGCAGGACATGTGCTAATGAAAGGGGTGAGAGATTAAAATCTTTTCATGGGAAACAGTCTCTGGCAGGACTGCAGTAGTAGTTGGTGAGGCAGTACCCACCAGCATCCATCTGAATGTCTAGGTAGCTCTGATTAGTCCACATGGTACAACAGAGTATTATGATTCCTGCATTACAAATTAATTATAAAAATAAAAAATGACAAAAGATCTTCCATAAACAGTATATAAACATACCATGGAAAAGATGACTGAATAAAAGGGTGGTGCCAGCCTCAGCTTTCCAGTCTGCTGTATTCTCTCTCAACACTTATTTCACATTATGCAGTAAAGAAAATCGTGTGGAGGAGAGTTACTTGTATCACATTGCTACATTGACAGTACTAAATGCTCTGTGGTAAGTGTAATTGGCAGAAAAGAGGTAAAGCTTTTCTGTAGACGCATCAAGCTTTTCCTGTCCGCCCCTCTGGACAGGCATGAGGTATTAGTAGTGTTCTTCCTGGTCACACTGAAGCATCATCTCCAGTCTTCAAAGGTAGGTGTTAAAAATCTGCTGTCATTCAACATTTCATCTTGGCTTAACATTGTCTGAAAAAACAAGGTACGAATGAATAAGCATATTCATTTAGAGTCCTATGGTTAAACAAATCCAACTGCAGTGAGATCAGATTCATAACAGAGGGGATTAGAGCCACCTCGAATTAAAAGGAATTTCTTAAATGCAGCTTTAAATGAGCTATTGTTTGCCTTAGGGGACTCTCTCAAAGATGTTGTGTTGCATATTACTCTGCTTTGTTATGTAATTCTTCATTATACCTTTTAGTCCACATGTTAATTAGTTGCTAATTAATTAAGTCAGGAATTAGTGGTAGTTGGGTTTTTGTTTGTTTTTCATTGAGTTTTTGCTCATGTAAATTTCCTAGTCTGTATCTCTTTGTGACTGAGGCATTCAATGGTGGTTACTTAAAACCTTTGAAGAATTGTTTTCATTTAAGGGGATGTATATCTGTCATTGAGTTAAGAGAAATTCATGAAAACTTAAAGTAGCCTTAAAGGAAACTTGATTTCTAGTGGAATTTATAAGCAGCGTGGTTTTCCACTGTGAATGTGCAACCAGGCTATAGAGGTTAATTTACTCTTAACTACCACCAGCAACGACCAACTTGCACTGAATTCCGGCAGAATACATTTGTTACTTTAAAACAAGAACGGATTAGTACATACCGTAAGATGGCTTATGCCTTGAGAAAGAGCCCCTATTTGCATTACCGTTCCTTCTGAATGTTCCATCTGTAAAAGTATTCAGGAATGAATTCAAATCAGTACATGCAATTTTATTCACTCTGTGCATCTTTGGGAGGTATCTGTGCCTGGACAAGTGAAGTTGTGGGAAGTTTAAAAGTTCCGATTTCTGCACGTTCACTAAAAAGCCTCCATGCTAGAAGGTATATGAGAAACATTTAACTGTAGGAAGAGTGAGTCCTGGTCAAGAAAGACTGATTTCATGAAACTTGAGCTGTAATTTGCAGAAGGAAAGAAAAAGCTTAAGTGATACTGTCAATAGAGAATAACATTCTCCTGATGGTGTAACACTTCTTATACTTCTGGCAGTTGTCTTTGACAGGCAAGAAGCAAGAGTCCTTCATGATACAGTCCTTCATGATACAGTGATAAAAGGTTATCACTTCTAAGGAACTGCGATTTCCCTGCATGACTGCATGCTCATAAGTCCCACGTAACTGGAAGACCATGCTCCTAGGAGAAAATCCAGGATTTTGGTACTGCCTGAACAAGTGCTTAGTGTAAGCTCTTGGCTCAAAGTTACTGCAGTCATTGCAAAACTCTTCACTGTGCAAGCACAAACCCATGCACAGTTACAGTCAGGATTTGGTACTGGCCCTGCTGAGGAACAGTACTTCATTTTACTAAGGTAAAACTTTCAATTAACATTGAAAAAGATAATGGTTAGGTGAAGAACACAAATGATGAGATGTTAGATGCAGGAAACCATGCAGATGAAAAATTACCTTCACAGTTAGTCTTTTCAATTTTGTGACCATTCTCTTATCAGGCTTAAAATGTTTTTATCATGTCAGGCACTACTGGAGATAGGGCAGTTCACCCCAGCTGCCCTTGTCTGGCTCTTGTGTGTTGATGAAGTTCACACAAGGCTCCATGAGCTCCAGTTTTTCAGGGTTTACATCCCTTTACACACAGCAAAGTTGAATAACGCTTTATGGGTTTTAGTCTTCCTCATTAGTCTGTGTGATGTCTGGAGAGTTTCATGCACAAGTTCACTACTACATAAGAAAAGTGAATTATTTCAGTACTGGTTTATTAATAGTCTTGTTCTACGCATTGCTTTCACATACACCCTTGTAAGCAAAACTACTGCCCACTGTACATAATGAAAGAAAAATTCAGTTGAATTCTTTGATTAATGTCCATTAAAAATATAAAATCCAGTTGCTGTTTAATATATAACTTGATAGCTTTGTACAAATCAGTCCAAATAACTTTATTACATTTAAAAACCACCCATAAAGATCAGGAAAAAACTAGTGTGCCATATTGAGATTATGAAAGCTAGAAGTACAAGTCGTGTGCTTCCTGCCACCACCACCTTAATTGTTAAAATACATCAATCTTCATAGTGTAAAGGTATCATATACCTGAAAAAGGGCTTGAAGATGGATGTGTTTATGTGATATTGATTAAAAAAATTAACCTGACATTCTTAGGATAGAACTCTTTCTAGTGTCCACAGCCAGTACTTTCTCAGTAAGTTCATGCGGATGCAGCAAATACTTTGTTACATGCTAACATTTGGTTATTTGCAAGCTTTGGAATGCATGGAGAAGATGAGATGAGAATGGCATCAGTCTGTCTGTCCCACCTGATCCAGCTCCCTGTCAGTGACAGGACTAAGGCCTTTGTATCCACCATAGTTTTTCTGAGAACCATTTGCAGCACCTGGGTTTGTATCCATAGGACAAATGTAGTCTGTTGATTCATCAAATTTCTTTTTCCTTAAATTTCCAAAATGTGAAAATCCAAGTTTCTTTGGCTAAAACAAGAAGACAACACAGGAAGTTTTGAATAAGAAAAATAAAGCTGCCCTTTAAACATTCAACACCCTCTTTTTTTTATCTGCTGCTATACCATAGTCCTTCAAGTACGTAGATTCTGAATTAAATCAATTCATTTTCAAAGCCAGAGTTATAGTTGATGTTAAGTACATTTAGGTAGCATTCCTTCTAAGAAAAGATGGAAGGTAAAAAGAAGCCAATGGGATTGCATGATTATTTCAGGAGCTGATTTAAACAGGTAAACATAAATGAATTCTAGATACTGAAGCATTTAAGGAAAACATAACATTACTCCTTCTAGAGCTGACCTCTCCCTGGCCCACGCTTGCTCCTTATTTTCTCTACAAGACAGGAGAGAGGAAGTCTGAAATTCCTAAGTACCTCCCTTTTGAAAGCAGGACATACCCGGACTTTGGCAGTGGTGGTCAGAGGTGTGTATGCTGTGGACTCTGTTATTTCTCTCTTTTCTTGTTGAGCCTCTGGCCCAATTAATATGTTGAAATTGGTTGTCAGGTGCCGCCGCAGCAGAGTCTTCTGAGGGGGAATATTCAGCAGCATCGCCAGCGTGTCACCATTGAAGCGAGGTTCCAGAAGCTGTTAAAATAGTGGCAGAATGGGGGTTTTTACATGGTTAAATATTTGCAATAAGAAGCCATTACAGTATTTGTCAGAGGAATTTGTCATTGCTAAGCTGTCTACGTTTACTTTTATAACTCACTCATGATACAATATTAAGGTTTAAATGGGAAATACATGAATGTGGACACAAAGCTGCAGAACTTGATCGTATTTGTATTTACCATCAAACTTTATATTTGATTGGATTGCATGAGTTTGTTTTCAGAATTTTCTGCCCTCCTCAGAGTATAAACTGAATCTTAGCACATATTTTTGTATTTCATTTTTGCAGAATTTCTGCAGCACTAGAATCAGGGTATTTCAGAAGTGTGACTTTATTAAGCTGCAAACAGTTCTGAATATTTGGAATTAAACCCCATCATTCCTGACTGCCAGCAAGACTGCTGTGAGTTCAGGACATCATTTGCTGTGGCTCAGAATTCTAGTAAAACTGCTCCAAGAAACACACGATGATGATTTATTAATAAGTAACTTTCCCATGGTAGTACAGTTTGGGGTTTGGTTGGCTTGCTTTTTTAATGTACTGCTGTTAGACACTCATGCACAGCTCAGCTTGCATTATAAAACTTGGTTTAGCAGTTCCTTTCTATTTTAGCTTTCCTTTATAAAATTAAGACATATGGATCAAATAGGTACTTTACAAGGCCTGATCATGCTGTTGTATCGTAGAGCTGTTTCCTCTGGCTGGACAAACACCAGGTAAAACATGTTTTATGTTACAGTTTGTCAGTTTTCAGTGGATGTGTAGTAAAATGTTCAAATAAATGTGAAGAAGTCTTACAATCAGGGCACCATGCACTCCACTTCCCCGAAGGTTCGGTGCGTATTCTGCCAGGTCGACTGATCTGAGCCATTCCATCACTCTATGGTTGGACCACTGAACAACTTCAGATGGTGAACCGTTACTCTGCTGAAGTAACCAGAGGTCATAATGACACTGTAGCCTATATTGTCATGGCACATTCACAACATGTGCCTTCAGTTCAGATAAAACCATTGCTTCTCCTCATCCTCAAAGAGCAGCATTTTTTCCCTAGATTCTAAGGTATTGTTCTGGATCAAGCTGAGGCCCCATACATTGCATCAAGTAATATAACAGAGACCACAGATGCCAGGTATAAAAAAGGGAGCATTTTGAGAACAATATTATTGTCAGGCTTTAATAGTAAATGAACAAGTTATGCTGACTTAGTGTCAGGTTTTAATACAAAATGAATAAGGCTGACCAGGTAAGGCAAAAACCTCACAGTCTTTGAGAGTTAAAAGCTAGGAGAGGCAAAGAAAAAACATTCCAAATTACTATCTCTCTCAGAAGTTGAATTAACTTCTATACAAATGATTTATCAAGGGAAGTGCATGAGATCAGCTAGTAAGTGGCTGAAGCACTTCAGGACTGAGTAGATTTTTACTAATGCCTCATCCCTGGCAGTGTTCAAGGCCAGGTTGGACAGAGCCTTGGGTGGCATGGTTTAGTGTGAGGTGTCCCTGCCCATGGCAGGGGGATTGGAACTAGATGATCTTGAGGTCCTTTCCAACCCTAACTATTCTATGATTCTGTTATTGGTGAGTACATGTTACATTCCGGAGCTGGAAAGCAAGCAGCATAACTACTGCTTTAGGCACAACTCCCTGTTAGCTGTGATTCTACTGTATCCTTGCACACTGCTGACAGTCTGTCACCTTTGGCTGGAATCAGGTAATTAGTACTTGTTTAAGTTAATTTATTTAAACATACTCTTACCTCCTCAACTGGTCTCCTGCGTAGACAGTGGGGGTTAAAACCGTTGATGTGCAGCACATGAATGGCACATTTAATACTCAGGTGATGCAGCTGACTGGTGACTTTCAGAAAGAGAAGGTCGTTCTGTGAAGGGGAGAGCCCTTTAAGTGGCACAGAATACATACCAGAACAGGTACTTTCCCCAGGAAGATGTTAAGCTTGCTATGCAGTTTTACGTAAAGACAAGGCTGTACTTCTGAAAACAGCTATATTAGGCATTTTTTTCATAGCACAGTTCACAAAAACAATTATCCAGCTGTAAGAAAATACAGTGGCTATGTGTGGTGCTGCTCATGTGATTGGAGCTGTGTCATTTACTGGTTTGCTGCTTATCTTTAGCTTATTTAATATTGCTAACTAACTTGGTGAGGAGAACAATGAACTCCTGAAGCTGCATGTAAAACAACTAATTTTTACCTCTAATCATGGTGTGATATATGGCACTGAAAGACTGCGGAAGTTAGCTGTAGCATGTCCTGTGACTTATTTTGTGTACCTTAGGAATAGTAATTATGCATCAGACAACACAAACAAGCTACTAAGGGCACTATTTCCATCTTGGAAAAAGTTCTTTAACTGCTTGCATTCAAAGGAAAATTGTGAAGTTCTTTGCTTATTCTGAAGCTAAATTTGGTTAGACTGAGGAAAAAGGATTTTTAGCTTACCACAGTTAAGTACTGCAACATTCTCCCATCCACTCTGGCTTCATGAAACTGGTCTTTGTACTGAGGTAAACCAATGTCATCGAGCCATCCTGCAGAGTAACAACATTGTACCCAGATCCAGATAAGTGAGAATGAAGCCCTTCTCCCCTTCTTGTCTGAACTGGCTTCTTCTGAGGCATTCAGATAGCTCCTTCTACCTGTTCACCCTTCCAAAGATCAGCCTCCCCAGAAGCCTGAAAGCATTCCCATCAAACAGTTCCATCCACAATACCCCTGTGATATTCTACATACAGCATGTGAGAGATTGCAGGGAAGTAAATGTGGGGGCTCAGTCTAGTGACAGAGTACCCCTTGGAGGATCATATTGTAGGGCTGTATATGTCAAGAACAATACAAAATTGTCATTCTACCATGTTAAAACTTTGTGCTCTTAAAAAGTTGCCTGGTAACTACTTAAACACATGCTGGGCAGCCCTTCAGTAGGGCTGAGGGAAATTGCTTTCCAAACCAGTCCGTTTCAAACACTTACGTGTCACCCAGATATGATCAAGCTGTGCAGACTTCTCATCTTGTTTTGCATTTATTGATTTAATGGCCAAAACTAATTTTTTCCTGTGCAGTGGATGCTTTATTCCCATTTCCTGCAACAATAACCATTAACAAATATTTTGCCTTGTCTCTTGCTCTTTTCATCTCATTAGGTATCTACAACTATTGATACTACATATCAATATGGTAAAGCTGCCAATTGTTTGAAGAAACCTGGTTGTACAGAATCAATATGTATGGCTGCTCGAGGGAAACAGTTACAGAATATTACCTTTTCCATGTCCTGAGGTGTCGCAGTCAACAGCATATGGCCTGAAGTCACCCACTGCCGTGCAAATATGACATACTGACCAAGACCAAAGTCATCAAGCCAGTTACAAACTCTTTCAGTGCTCCACTGAGCAAATGGAGCATTGTAGTCACTGAAAAGTACAAGAAATGTGTGGAAAATCTTAAAGAACAGGGTGATGGTTATTGTCAGAAAGCTCATCATGTGCCAGGGGCAGCACTGCAGCACATGTTTGTTACTGTGCTTTGGCTTGTGCAGTACTGAAAGCCAATAGCCACTCTCACAGCATGGGCTGTGGCACTAGTGTCCTGTTAATCTGCCTGCCCAGCCTCAGCCTGTGAATGATGGGGGGGCAATAATTCTCTATTTGAAAAGAAAGAGAATTGCTGAATCCTGAGCACTTTACAGATATTCCCATGGGAGATGATGATAAATTAGTTTTCTTATTCTTTAACAAGGTGTATTTTTTGACACTCTAACAGCAGCTAGTGCTGCAGCTGAAGGAGCACAGATGGGGAGCGACTCAGGATGCATTTTCTACCAAAGAAATTCTTTACAATTGTGTAATGAAGCACATTGTGAAAAACGTATTTCACAAGGGCAGGGTCTGGCTATTGAGCACATACCACGTAATACTCTGTGAGAAGCAAATAGGAACCATTACCTTTTCTGGCCTTTGGTTTCCTTTGATCTGGACAACCGAGGCCCAGCTGTTGCACGGAGGCCACCTCTTCGAAACTCTGCCAACCCCAGGTCGTCTGCAGGGAAGTTACCTGACTGAGTTCTTCTTATTCTTTCAAGACAAGAGTGCCACAACAGTAGTATTAGCTTGCAACAGAGAACATTTGGTTGTACGGAAACTATGGTGACAACTAGAAGTTGTATTAATCTCCCCATAAACCACAAACACCCAGAGCACATGGCAGATGCAGAAATTCAGGCAAACCCTGTCTAGACCTAACTCTTGAGGAAATAAAATTGCTCTGCAGAGCAGCCGTCTGATTTTTAAATCCAGTTACTGATCCACCCTGCAAGCCAGACCTGTAAATGAATGTCTGCTGTCCTGAAGCAGGAAGATCGAACACAGTAACCCTCAGTCCCCCTGCTATTTGTTTTTTCTGTTCTCATTTTTTTGCGCAATGCTTTCTGTGATGAACAGCTTAATATAATTTTTCATAGCTAATGAAACTGGTGGCATATTAAATTATTAGCATTAAGATGACAGCTTATTTCTTCCAACAGCATGATGCTGAAGACACTACCACCCACATGTACACAGAGACACACTGGTACAATCACAGAGTTGCCTTCTCTCCTGTTCCTAAATCTTACTTCTTGCTGTAGATCTTGCAGCTCTTGCGAGAACTGTAATTCTCAGCCAAAATGCTTTGAACATGGAACTAAAAACAAAAATGACCTTACTTTCCCCAGATTTTCTTGATCCCTTTTGGACTCTTTTTGTTTTCTGGAGACAATGGAGATTGTGGGCCTGAATCTGTTCCCGAAGAAAGAGGTGAAAGGTCATCTGAGACTACTGTACCATCCACGTTTTCTGTGTCTCCTGGGTTAAGAACAGCAATATAGTCACATTTAATACAAATTGTTAACAAAGTTGTTATCTGACAAACTAATGTTTAAATGCAGAACACAAAAAGGAAAGACTTCTAGAAAACTTCATGTATAAAAACCCCATGCTCAGAAGGTGAAAAAAACCCTAGCTGTACATTTGATACAAACAGAAAGTAATAAAATATTGTGTACACCAGTACTGTTAGTTCAGTTGTTTGTACTTAATTCCAACATTTTTATTAATTTAAGGTCTTCAGACTGAAGCAGGCTCTTCAGACTCTTGCCTATTCTTAATACCATAACTCCTCCATCAAAGTTGGAACTTTTCTGTCAACTTCAGTAGGAACAGAATGAAAGCAGGAATAAGTATCTTAAGAAATCCCATCCAACTGCAATGCAGCAAAAGCTGTTACTTCCATTCAGCACTACACTTCAGGAATTCAGTCTGGATGGCCCACGTGGTGTTACTATTTCATAGAGAAAGGGAAGAGGAAAGGAAAGGAAAAAAGCAAGCAGCAAAATTCATGTTAAAGTTGCATCTTGTTTGGATACGGTACCTAGCACTGGTGCACTGACACTCCTGATGCGATCTTCAGTCATCCCAAGAAGCAGAAAGCCAGATGAAGAAGCAAAGAAGATATAAAACACCAGCAAAATAAAGTTACAGAAGAGCAAAGAAGTCAGCTAAGCATTAAAAGCAGAAACAAAAAGAAAAGAAGCAGTTATGGTGCTTGACATGGAAGTGAATATGCATCAGTGTGCACAAGCACCAGTAATTCTGTACAGATCATCTTAAATAGATAGGGATGATCATATATCTGTTGTTTGTGAGGTTTGGGTTTTTTATGAACTATTCTGAGACAATTTTAACACATTAAGCATGACCTACAGAGCTTCACAAAACCTGCAGAATGTCTGAAATGAAGCAATGTCTAAAGTTACACCAAATTCCTCTGAAATATAGAATTAGAGGTTTAAAGGTCTGCTTCACATGCAAGAAACAAACCAACCTGCATAAAAAATTCTGTTAATTCACTGCTTTTAAGGAGTCATTGTTTCTTGGAAAAGAACATTTCCTTTACAAGACCATCCATCCCTGGCTAATACTGCAGTTAAAGATACAGTAGCACGGCTCCTGCATTGACTACAATGTTGAAATCACAGAAAAAATCCTTTCAACCAAACTCTAAACAGCCTACAGCCTACTGCAATCTTGAATCTACAGGCCCTGGCAGCTTTTAGGACCAAGGGGCCTTAAAACCCACCAAACAAAAAGCTGCCAGCATACTTTTTAAAGTGTAGACAAACTTCAAAATCACAAGTGATGCTCTTGTGCTCTTCAGCCCTTGGCAAATAAATACCTGGCTGTGTGCCTTGCTGTAATACTTTCTGTATTACAATATATCCCTGCTCAAGATGTCAATGAAAACAAATTAACACAGGCTTACACACACAGCTGTGGCTGTGAACTAACAATATACTTGCATTTCGAAAATCCACCCATGATTTCCTATACCTAGCAAGTGAGTTTTTCACTTGTGGGTTGCCACAAGCTCCAGCAACCAACACTGCCGACACTGGGTTTTTGTCTGAAATGTGCACATTAGCACTAGATATACTGTGAAGTTTTATGCACTGAAAGGCAGCCAAACTGCAGGGCACAGGTTGATTTGTTTCTCTTAATCCATCAATGTAGCATACATTTGTTAAAGGTATTGATGGTGTTCCTGGCTCTGCATTTGTGTTTGCTTGCTTTTTAAGAAAATGTCAGCAAGCGCTGGGGAGCACTGGAAGTGTGCTGGAAGAAAACACTGCTTATTCATGTTGCCAATACATTTGCATCTCTAGAATTTCCATTTCTTAGTTACAGATATGTTGCCTTTCAGAATGCTCTTCCCACAATCTTTGAAGCAGTCAGTGTCTTTTCATTACTTATGCTATTAATGATGTCAGCAAGTTCTAACATCAAGTGCAGCAGAAAAGAACGCTCTAAATTTAAGCCATCCCTTAACCTCCAAGTAAGCTGATGTGGCATATATTAGGTACATTGTTACAAAAAAGAAGTAGTATGTCTCCTGAAGGTCACAGTCTATTTTTCTGGTATAGCAGATTATACACCATATTATGTCCTAGCTTCTCAGTTTGCTTTTCCCCCTCCCAGCAAGATGCAGATACATACTCAGGCCCAGGAAGCTGCTGTCCTCAGAGTCGTTCACACCAGACCCATCTGATGAATTACATGTTCCCTGCTCTCCATTCTGCAGGGGTCGAGGCAGCTTCCCTGGCAAGGTTTGGTACTTGCTGCCTTTCGCAAGGGGCTTACTCTATTGTTTTTTAAAGAGGGAAAAATAAGTAAGTACAAAATCAAATAACAGCATTTGCAATCCAGTACACAGGAATTTAAAAGTTGAGGAAAAAGTACTTGAACCCAAAATGGCATCACCCCCTCCACGTTCCTGCTTACAGATCACTCATTGAACCTCAGTTAGCTGACAGTTTTCTCACTAAGATGCTGCCTTCTCTTTCCTCATCTGACTTTCTCCCTCACTTCAGCCAGACTGTCTAATTACATTACAATATATGTTGAATGTTACCTGGTTTCATCATAAGGACCTAGCACTATATAATACCTTGGTCCTTCCACTTTGATAGTACCAGAAATGCATTTAGTCACTTCTCAGATAATTCTTTGTCCTATCAATTATTACCCCTCTTTTTCACCAAACTGTCTGCATTTCTGCCTCACAATTGTATCTTGCTGGAATTTAAGCCAAAAAAAGTATTTGTGTAACTCAAATTTTGTCAAACACTTTTGCCCACCACCGTTAACAAGAGCAAAAGAATCAACAATGAAGCTGGGGTACAGAAATTTAACTCTTGTAAGAACCAAGATATCTTTGTATAGATAAAAAACAATTATAGCTACAGTTGCCAAATATATAGCTAAATACGTAATTTATTATAGAACCTAAGCACAAGGAACACTTTTGATACTTGATAAAAACATAGACTGAGCTGTATTTTCGGGCTGGTCTGAATGGGCTACTCACTGAACCTTTTGCCCATGTCAGGCTAAAATAGGCATCTAACATGTGCTTGCTTTCATGTATTGTAGGTACCCAAACACAGTGCTACCAGCATCAGTGAGATTACTTATGTTGGAAGGACCTTCCTCCAGCCACACAGCTCCCAGGAGGTGGGCCTCAAAGCCACAGCATATCATATGTAAGAGGAACTGGTATGTAGGTTATGCTAGAAACAGAATATCTCAATTTTCCTTGCATTCAGTTTTTCAGTGATCAGCTACTTGGGATCTTGATCCTTGTACCAGGGTAGATGAGAACTTAACACATAAATCTGGAAGTTCTGAGCCGAACGAGATATTTAATAGCATTGTGAGACTTTTCCAACACTGAATCCAAATTAACAGATATATCCCACAACTGTCAAAACAATAGGGATATAGAAGTTTTTCCAGAAAAACACTGAACCTGCAGCTCCAGTCAATGTCAGTGGAAGTGGTGTACATTCAGTGTGCGTTTGGAGTAAGCTCATGCTGGTAAATAGGTCAGTATCAGAAAGGTGGAAAACTTTGAACTGAAAATACTCAAAACATAGAAAACAGAAACATGGAGTATGCTCCTACTTAGTAACCCCATTCTAACATAATTGTTTTAAACCATTTAAAACATTGTCTGGGACAGGATGATACATGAAATATTTTAACAGATAACCACTTGTTTATCTGTTCTTATTTCCAGGTTTAGAGGAATCTTTGTGATGCTGTAACTGCAGGCCTCGGTTCTCCTGTTTTGGCAACTGCAGGAGTATATCCTGACTTGTATCAAAAACCATATGAGTACGGAAACTGCTTTTTACATTAGCTCAGTATTTTCTGAAACTGCCTGACTTTGGCTTCTAGCCTCACATAAAAGCTTGTAGATTAAAAAAAAGTGTTCCCTCTCAAATTCTTACCCCTGTTCTCAGAGTCTGTCAGTACTGGAACTATGGAAACGTTTTAAAAAGTAAAATGAACAGAAAATGAAAACACAGCATACCATCACAGCACACCACAACAGACAAATGTTAAGAGAGTTGACAGTTAATATACCTCTTGTTCTATAACAGGCTGTACTGGTTTTCCGTCTACATACTACGGAGTTGCAGGGAGGGTAATTTCAAAGTTTTATGGAAAAAAAGCAACAGACAAATGTTAGTATTAGCATACATACACAGAACATCAATTGTAGTCTTATTGCTATAGTGATGCTACTTAATGCACTGACAACATATTACAAGTCTGTTATCTCTTCCTTTCATTTCAGTAACATATTTAATATTAAATGTGGTTGTTCAAACCACTCTACAAAATTTGGGCCCGGTTCTGTTCTGAGCAAAGGAATTTTTTTACTTTTTAGGCTTCTGGGTGATTCCTCTGGACTTAACTTTCAGCTGGGAACATGACAATTGTTTAACAGCTCAAACAATATGAAAACGACTGATGTTAGAAAGAACAAACACAATACTTAATGGGGAAACCATAAAGAGCTGTGATAGAAATGAGGGGATGAGAATATGCAACATGGCTGGTCAGAGACACCAATGTGCTGTATTTTACTTTTTATTTTACTTTATTTTACATTTTCATTGCTCGACATAACTGCAATTTGAGCTTTGTGCAAACCAGAATGGCTCCAGTAAGCAGTGCTGTTTGCACATGTTCTCTTGGATTTAATGCAAGAAGCGAGAAGTCTCGCTGATTCAGCAAAACAAGTTTCTTGTTGTGGTTGTAACTAATTCACATTTAGCCACTCACTCCTAGGCACAGGGAGATCTCTGTTATTTCACCAAGAAGCCTCATGCCTAAATTGGAATGTGGGCTGGCTTGCTACAATTCTCTCATATCCTTGGTAGTTTCTTGCTCCCTGATGGACTGATTTAACCGATAGAGCAGCTTTACAGCCTAAATGCATAGGGACAGCCTTATCACACCATGTCACAGAGACAAATTAAATTCTTGAATTCAGACAGGAAAATGAAAGTTAGGAAAAGAAAACAGACCTTCATAAATTCCACATGGAATGAATGTTAGTTCTGAACTGATCTGTCACATGTATGACCACAATCAAACGGATGCAAGGCAAATTTCAAACATTCCCTTTGGTTACTGTCATCTTCACAGATTTAAGAAAAAATTATGAATTTTAAGAACTGAAACAACCATAATTCTAGTATCTGTTCTAAATGGCATTACTGCATGTGGGTAATCCAGTATGAAGCCTGATTTGAGTCCAGAAGGTGTCAATAACAGTCTCACAAAGCATAATTACAAGTGCAGAGAAATTTTGGGTTAGAGAGTGACAAAACAAACCTCTGGACCGTAATGTAATGAGGCTTCGTAAACTGGAGAGTCATTATTTTAGAATGGAATTAAGCCCCTGAATTAGTAACAGTGCCTCTCCAGTTTTCACCAAAGCAGCATCACTGCTGTCCTCAGGAATGCCATTTATATCAGAAATCTGAGTTAGGGAATGATACTCAATATTTACATGCAAATGCTCAAAATTCAATCCTATGTGGAAATACCCCATCCCAATCTCTAATTACTTTCAGCATTTGTTGCCTTAACATTTTTAACTATATGGAAGTTGAAATTATTTTTAGAACTCTTACCTATAAACAAAATACTACTGCAAATGACTCCTCATTAACATTATTTCTTGTATTTCTCTTAAGCATTTGTCTTCTCTTTCAGGTGAAAAGCTGAATTTGAGGATGTGTATGTATGGTGTGTCAGCTTGAGGATGTGTATGTATGGTGTGTCAACTCATTTGTTTATTCTAAGCTGGGATATGGGATAAAAAAACCCCAACCTGAACTGTTCAATCATGAGGGCTTTTTCCCCCACATACAATGTCAGTGGTGGTTTGGGCTACTGTATGTGAAACAAAAATAATATATATACTTGACCTTTACCTTTCAGTCATGGCAACACCAGAAATCGTGACTGTAAATAAACCAACCTTTTCCAGGGATTCACTCTGCAAGTCTTCTAAACTACTTGACTTTTTTTTCTGTGGAACCCTTAAAATAGTAAGAGGCAAAAAAAAGCAACAGTTGGTACAACGCAGTATGTCTGCATATGCCCCTGCTGTATCATATGACTGCCATATATATCGTATGTCTGCATATAGCATAATGCTGAGCTAGGAGATTCACTTATTACACTTTTAGTCTAAAACACATGGTATTGGGAATGGCAATACACAAAATCAGAAAGAGCATCAAGATATCCTTTGGTCAACAAGGAAAGGCAACAGGACATAATGTACAGTTTTACACCTTTTATCTACAGGTGACTTTTTAAAGGCTCTTAACAGTGCACAGACAGTAGTGACTCTGTGAACAGTGTGCAACACTGAAGGGTTTTGAAACTGGAAAAGGGCAGAAATATAGATATAAAAAAGAAATCTGTCTGCATGTTATACATTTCAATTAAAGTTACTCATTCTTACCTGCTGACGATTTCCAGAGATTCTTCTTGTGGAGAGGTTGAATTAGCTGAAGATACTGGAACGCTTCCACTTTGAATCACAGTAAAACATACAGGTTTAAGTACTACAAGTATCTTTGGATATATAAAAGTGCTAATTTATTGCTGCAATTCAGACCTTATACAATTAAGTACTGCAAACTCCCACAGCAAACCCTGCTTTCACAACTACCCAAAAGTTCTTGCAAAGCCAAGAACAGGGAAGACAACATGCCAGCTAAACAGTTAAACAGATTAAATAATTAGATTTTAGGACAATCCACATAAAACACAAAAAATAAAGATCTTGCCTGATTTCCATAGCTTTGTGTGGCGACGGAGACAGCACAGCTGGTGATAATTCTCCTGAAGATGCCTATGTAAAATAAAACATACATAAATTCACATTTATGTAAAATAAAGCCTCTAACTCTAGTGCTGAATTCTAGACCTATCATGCCTACACCAAGAATACATATAAAAAATCAGCCAAGGCTAAACCCACATTACTACATTACCTTAGCTACCACAGAGAAACCAGTGCAAACAAATCACATATAGAACTTGCTTCTAAAACATCTTTACTAAGTACCTCTGTTTTCAATAATTCTCCTTGAGGATTACTCAAAAGATTCCACTTCCTTAAAGTTGTCTCAAGTTCCTCTTCACTGCCACCAGAGACAGAAGAGCCTGTGACCATCAAAGATTAGAAATAGGGAGAGAAAAAGGCCACAAAACAACATTTAGGACTATATCAGACAGTCTAAATATTTCAGTCTCCCAATTACCCTTCAGCCTTCACCTGATGCATGTAGCTTTCCAGCCTCTCCACTCCCCAGCCCAGACTTACAAGCAATCTGATTTATATTACAGCAAGAAATTTACCACTTCTAGTTACATGACCTGCTCTGCTGTGAGTAGCTGAGCTGATTGTGAGGCAGCTTCTGAACCATTCTAATACACAGTTTGATGTTCTGAGGCAAGTTCAAGTTGGTATCATTTTCTTACTCGTAGTGTATTGCTTTATAGGTAGCATGCATGTCTGTATCATAATACAATGTCCCATGCTCAGTTCAAGAATGTATACAGTAAACATGCCTCAGGTTTTTCTGGATATCCCAGATCTAAACAGACACTGAAATACTCCACATTCATTATTTAGTAGGACTTTCATTTCTAAATTGTCAAAGCTGCAATACTAAATCAGGTTCTGAATATTCTGTGCTCAGCAGTTTTGGAGTATTTTGGATAAGAATTTTTTTCTGGAACTCTCCATGCACAGGACTGCAAACAGGATGTGGAAGGGCTGCTATGCTTAGACTGACCTTTAAGCACATTACTAATTCCTACTTTATATGATAGAGGTGCAACAGGTCTAGGCAGTTTCTAAACACCAAATCTTATGGTTAAGCCTTAGCACTATTAGCCAAGAGATCACTTGAAAACTCATTAGAGATCAGATCTTATGCTGTTCAGCTAAGAAGACTGGCAACAAACCCCATACTGATCACTGGCCCTCCAGGATATGGGGTGAAACTTATGCTGTGGTTGCTGGTACACAGAAGAGTGATCTACAGTGAAGTTCAGGGTATCTCCTTTATATTTTGCTCAACTTTCTGTGGCTGTTCCAAGCAGTCACCCTACTTTAACCCCAGATAATTATTTGAAACAGTTATCAGAGGCAGAAGATTTCAACCCTTTGATTCTACCAAAGATTTTAGACAGAGATTACACATCAAAAGGAACCTTTAAAACACACCTCTAGAAATAATAAAAAAATAATCAAGTGAGATATTTCTTAGCAACCTAAATACGAGACTCCCTCAAGCACATATCAGCTAACAAGCTCATTTGAGCTGCGATAATATTGTAGCCATGACACTATGCTCCTCAGTGCGGACCGTCTTACGCACTCTAGTACTACACAGGTTTGGGGGTTTGGTTTTGTTTTATTATGCTAAGCATTACTGTTTTTTTCAGATATTAGACTGTACTGAACTAGCATACATTATACTAGCATATATCATACTCCCTGCAGTACCAACTATAATATAATGATAATCCAGAGCATCATGACTTGCTCGTTGCTCATGCACAATGTGTCCTCCAAAAACCATGTCCCATGATGTTACTGGGGCTTTCTGCTGAGAGCACCTACTCTCAGGGTAACAGTGGTGTAGTTATCTTGGGGGTTAACATCATGAGGTCTCCAAAGGCTACAATCACACCTTTGGATTTCCTTTGAAAACACTTTCAAGAGAGAGACTTTCTTTATAAAAAGAACATTCAGAGAGAGATTTACCTGACTCTCGTTCCCTGTTCTTGTGTGTTAAATACAAGTGTCCATTCTGCCGTACAAGACCTGAAAACATTGTGTTTGTTAATGTGATGATGTACGTTTAACAAAACTGTCCTTTCTGAAGGTCTCCCAGAATAATATTAGTACTGAAAACTACATTGGCAACTTCAAACAAGACTGTCCTAAAAACCTACTCCACTTCCTGCAGCATAACTGAGAAATGGAACAAAGAATTTTCCCCAGATTTTGAAGTTAAATATATAATATTGTGTGCACTGAAACAACCTTGGGTTTTCAGTTGCTCCCTGCACACCAGAGCTTTCCTAGTCAGCTGTCAGAATTTTTCTTAGTGGAAGGAAAATGCAAGAGAACTTATTATACTCATTGCAACTTTTGGGGGTTTTTTGCAAGGGGGGTGGAAGGTCCTCCTATGCATCAAATTGCACTCGAGATCAGCTTCCTTTTCATGAATGCCATATAAAAAAAACATGACATAAAAGGAAAACTTTGTCATTAACACTAGCTGGCTCATAGTTAATCATTACTGCCATTCCTGAACTGAACTATGGTTAATCTGAATACATGATGTGTTCAATAGATTAATGTTCATAATCTGCTAATATTCCCAATACCATTTTACACTAAAAAGCAGTTACTCATGACAGATGACAGGAAACACCATACAGACTTATCTGTATAATTTATTCATCTGTTACAGATGAAATAATTTAAATAAAACTGAATATAATTTTAATTTTGAATAATAGATTGAGAGGGCTAAAATGCAATTTAATAAGAATACTGTAAACTCATGCGTTTAGCTAATTTAAATGAACTTTCCTAACTGCCCTTGTGTCAACAAATTCTATTATGCCTGCATTAGTGTCCTGCTGTTTTCTCCGTCATTTAACCCTTTTTGCTATAATTCCTTTTGGTCTGGCCTCTACAACCCATGTACAGCCAAGAAGTAGCAACCTGAAGCAGTGAAAAAGGAAGTAGGAAGCTTTGAGCATGAAGAACATATGTCATAGGCCTACACTGTGGAAGAGACCTACGGAAGTCCCATCAGCGAGGAGGAGAAGGACTGCATGAAGTAGCTGATAAAACCATGGCCCCAGCTGTCCACCCACAGCCACCACTACACAGATGTAGGAGTTCTGCCACCAAAGCTCCTGCCCCACTGCAGTATATAGCAAAGCATTCTAAGAAGAGCAGTTGCTGATTTCAGATTGCCTTGGCACATGAAGAGCTGAACCACAGTCTTCAGACTCTTATTCTATGACCCAACTATGAGCAGTTCACATAGCTGTATAACCAGAGCAGTAAGCTCATCAGTCATCCTTCCTTATCAACCAGGATCCTTAATGACACTATTTTAAAAACCACATAGCACCAAAATTTGGCTCTAAGGAGGGATTTACTATTAACTTAAATTTTAGATTATGACTTACACAGTCAAGCATAAGATTCAGTCATAGAATTCTTGCTTAACAGACCCTATTTCTTTTTTTTTTGTACTGCCTACAGTATAGGAAACAAAAAGGAAATCTCTACAGGCAGTAACACAAGCGTGGTCAAGACATGCTGTGGTTCTTTCTTCATCTGAAAGACTGTATACTTACTTTCTTAGCACTCCAATACAATACATATATAAATATTACTATACACATATATTGAAAACAACAACAAACAGCAGTTGTAGTGCGTGCAGTTTGAAAAATACCTGATATCAGGAAATTATTCACAAGACATTTTACCGTGAGCTGCAATCATTATCTCTTTGACCCTCCTGTACTGGCTGAGCAACAGTGTTAACTCTTCTATTCGACGGTCCTGTGAAAAGCATTAAATAAATTCATATTTCACATCTGACATTTCTAATCAGCAGAAATGCTCTACTACACGTTCCTTTCTGTGATTTTGGCCTGCTTTTCCAGAAAGCAGGATAAAGTCTCTCACGTACCTTGTAAAGAAAATTTATTAGCTTTTATTTGCCATTGTATATAGTATTTGCTGTACAACATGAAATTATGGATATAGGGAAACCTGAGGAGTTTGACATTACTAGTAAAGTAGTTATTTAGAGAAGCATAATTTGGAAGTCTGCTTTCATTTCTACATCAAAGAAATATTCTGGAGTTGAACCTCAATGGCCTGAAGTGGGCAGTGTTTGGGTTTTTGCTAGCACTGTACCCGTAATTGCAAAGTAAATCATGTTTATGTTTTAGGTTAACAACCTAGTCACATTCTTTAGAATTCACTTGTAGGATATGTACTGCATTATGACATCTACACTAATTCCTGTTTTGAACACACCTCTTTGAACTTAGGGAGCCAAAACACAGTCGGTTTTGACTTGGGCAGTCAAACTTGTATAGAACCAAAGAAATGAGGTCTTGCGAATGTCTGCTTCATTTATCCAGCTCCACTCTTTCTCCAATACCTAATGCTTTCCTATTATGTATATAGCATCCTGATTAATGTATTTAGGGAAGGTGCTTGCCTTTTGCAGATGTAACACAGGGACGGGTAATAATAATTTAATTAGATTTGTAATTTCTCTCATTTCTATATACTATGCTGTGTCCCCAATGATAAGTTCTTGCTATCCTCACTAAGTGTGCAATTCTGAAATTTGCACTCTTAGAGTTTGTCCTGTTTCTTTGACCGCAGTTCTAAACCATTCCTGTGTGATAATCTTGCCCAGTGCTGTGGTAACAGAGCACTGACAATGCAAACCCAAGCAAGTAATAATGAGTTTTCACAAGGAGGTTCAGGAAAGCCACAGAAGCAGAGAAGTGGGCACTAGGAAATAAAGACGTTGTGGGGAAGCTGGCACATATTTAAGTGAACAGCTGAGACCGAGCTGCTGCACTGCCACGTCTTTGATTTTTGAGATGTAAATTTTGGCTTTTTGATATTTTATGAACTAAATGTTGTTATGAGTCATATTAATGTTCTCCAGGATCAACACTGCCTTGTCCAGATTCCTTGGTTACGAAAGGAAGTTTTTAGGGATGCATATTATCATCTATTTGATGATGGCAACATACAGAGACAAAAAGTGATGAGACAAAAACCGTATTTACCATTTAAATAAGTTTAATTTCATGTCTCCTGTCCTTTAGTAATCTTCATTTTTTTATCCTTGTCTCTTTAAATTCAGGTCCCTTCCAAAATTCGAGCCTGATTCAAAGATCACCTTGATTTTCTTTTAATATAATAATCTACACTTCAGATCATGTTGGAAGATGAAGAGCTACCAGAGATGGCCAAACCTTAATGATCTTTTCAATAGCACAAACCAGGAAATTCTGGTCATTGCAGTCTTGGCTTTTTACTCACCTCTGGAATCTAATGAGCCTTCTAAGCTCTGCAGCCAAGTTAGCATGGTCAGCCACACTTTCTATTTAAAAATCAACCTTCTGTCACAATCTCATGGGATAATCCAAAAATCAGGGCAATACCACGCTTACACAAATAAGGCTATTCAGAACATTTCAAAGATTTAAAACCATCATTTCATTCTTATGTAGAATGAGGATTACTTTCTCACCTTTTCCTCATTTGCAGCCAATAACGATTCCATTCCTATCTTCAATCTTTGAACTTCTTGATCTAAAAATGGTTTGAAAATGTTATAAAGGAAAATACCCTTGCTACTTTTGTGTAAACAATAAGTGTTTTCCCATACTTTCATTATCTGCTTATGAGTAACCAAACCATGTCAGTGGCAAGGCAAACGCACTACCAAACTACATTTAACTTGGGGCTTTTTAAAAGCTGACCTATTGAAACCACTGCAGAATGAAAACATGCTGAGTTTGCTTATAAAAGGCTATTCAATACTATCTTATATTTACTGAAGTCAAATGACAAGAAAAAAAAGAAACACTGAAGCTTATTTTGCAAAAGATGAGAGTGTGTTTGCTGTTATATGTTTAACTAAATGAAGTATGATTGAAAATTAATTATATTCTGAGAAAAATATTTGCCACCTTATGGGAAGTAGCTCAAGGACATTCATGTAGCTTGGAAATGCAAAGTAACTAGTTTGATATGAAGAAAATGTGTTGGGGTGTTTTTTTCAATTTTCTTAAAGCTTTTCAGTATGAGTAAGTTAAAATCTATATCAAGAGCTAATGAATTGCTCTCAAGTGCCTCGCACACAATTCAGCGTCACAAGGTAGAGGTTATTCAGGATTCTTATAGTCAAATCAATTCAAACACACTCTGAAAATTTATAAGATTATCACAATCATCCTAATTTTGTGAACTAAATATGTCATTTCTCCTCTCCACACTATTCCTAGCAAGTCCTCCAGTACCAACCTATACTAAATTGAGTGTAGATGATGGAAACAGAACCTGAAATAGTGTATCTGTTGTAACTGTCACTCATGGAATTCGTGCTTTGACATAAAACAGACCCACTTGTTTCACAAAAGACAATGAAAAACAGATGTGGCAGGCATGAAGTCAGAGAAGAAAATCAATACTGCTAAAGAGCATCTTCAAAAAAATGGTTTACAACTTGATGTTGAACATACAATGTCACAGTTATTTGCAAAAACAGTTATTAGATTTTCTATAGTGTTTCTGAAAAATACACACTTACTAATAATTAAGTTTTAAAACATGTAAATTAATCTTGCAAACATTTCCTTTGCAGAAGAGAACACATACTAACACAAGACATACACAAACACAGCCAAATCAAAAACTAAAGCCAGCAGGTATTAGGCAAGCAATTGGAAGACTTAAAAAAAAGCCATTAAAATCACAGTCCTACTAATTCCTTTTTATAAAAAATAGACTTCAAAAAGAACTGTTGTCAAGGTATTTTTAATCACCTTGAAGCAAACTTTATTCACAATATTTATACCATCATCAAGTATGGAAACATTTTTATTCAGACTGCATTTTTCATTTAATTTACTGCACTGATTAAAAATAAAAAGCCCAAATCCTTCCCCTCTAAGGAAAGATGCTTTCAATCAGAGCCATCTTTCCAGATATTATATGAATTGTACATATGTACAAATAAAAAGAGGCAAAGGTTAAGTTTTGGCTCTGTTAACCTTGACAAAGCCCCTTTGAAGTCCACTTCTCTGTTTTGTGAATCTTTATTTTTTCTGAAATCAAATCCTACTAAAAAGGACAAGTAGCTGTCTGCTTGCCACAGACAATGAAAGCCATGTCTCATGTGTATTACAATTCAACAGCCAAATCTAAAAAAACATTGAATTACTGCTGCAGAATGCATCTGAGTTATGATTTGTGTGAAAGGAACAGTGAGGTAAAGCCAAGAGTGAGTTGCAAGGCTTACGTTTTTCTTTTAGCCTTCTCCTATAAACTTCCTCTACGATGGTAAATGGTGAGGGTCAAATAAAGTATGCAGAAAAAGCACATATTAGATAAACTTTGCAATTTAGTTAGAATTTGCATTCTAGCACACTACAGGTACATTGACATTATTTTCCAACTTTATTTGATAAGACCACTTTAAAATCTGATAATTCAGGATTTATTTTTTCCCCCAGAAGAATTATTACTGCTGCATATTCTTTCCATTCATACAGAGTCTAAGTGGTTTTCTTAAATGTAGCTTAAAGAATCTGTATAGGGTTTTATATTTTTCCCCACACTGGAATCAAGGACAGTTTTACTCATCTTCAATCTGAACAGGAACAGACACTATTAGAAGTTTAAAGTTGCTGAGCTCTTGATTTATTCCCATACCACTCTCTTTCCTTTGAAATTCCATAAATCATTTGGCAATCTCTTAGAAAATACAGAATGCTATTAATAGAAGAGTTCCCGTACAAAACACTGCTGTTATGCAAAGTAATTTTCTAGTTAGACATGCAGTTCTCTACATGCACAAATGCTGCAGCTGAGTGAAATCAGCACCAAGTATATGTTAAGCCACTTATTTGGAATAAGCAACAGTCAAAATCCAGTCTTCTACAAAAGACACATCTGCATTAATTCCTTTAAGGACATTCTTGGTAAGCCCTGAGAGAAAGCACAGCACCAGAAAAGTCATATCTCAACAAGGGCACTCTTTGGAAGCATTAGTTAACACCCACAAGAGAAGTTAGTGCAGCTAAACTGATGCACTGCATTAAACTACACACAAGTATTTCTGCATGGCTAGGTGGCAGGATATAGAAGAAAAAGGTCACTAATATCATGTTGCTCACAGCCCAGCCATTGACAGAAGCTCAGGGCAGTTAGTATTTCAAGAAACAAATTTAATTTCACATGACCTGTTGAGACCAAAGGCTAAATAAGCTGACTTGCCATTGACCTGTATCAACAGTGCAGATTTAAATGAGAACCCTGCAGTATCATAAAGTTACAGAACAGCCCCTGAAAGGGACCTTGAAATACTATCTGGTCCAACCTTTCATGGGAGAGGGAGCCTAAATAATATATAGTCTTGAAGAAAGAAAAGACATGAATCAATTACTATGTTTTAGGATGTTTGGATACTTCAACATTATGCTTAGCTACTACTGTGCCAATATTTTTTTCCTTAAAAAACGGGAACTGTAAAGATTTTTCAACGAAATTTTGAAGGTATGCACAAAAATAAATTCTCACTAAACTACAATAAATCTCTCAAAAATGCAAATAAAATTCCACTAGAAAAAGTTTCAGTGCTGTTGGGATACATACTGCTATTTATCACTGCCTCTAGACTGGGATAGACTTTCACACATTAAAGGCCTCTACCAGGAGACAAAATATATTTGCACTATTTTTCCTTCCAAAATAAATATTCTGGTCTCTCCTTGTATTCCTTTGAAATACTGAGCCAAGTGGCCACCAAAGTGAAATTAAAGTAGGTTTTGGATTTTTAATTTTATTTCCCCTCCTCTTACCTCTTTCTGCCACTTCGTTATGTGATGAGGTCCTGGACAACTGACTTTGTAAGCGTTCTATTTCTGCATCTTTGAGAGCTAATTGCTCCTGAAGCTGGGCTATCTCAGCCTGAAAAAGAGTAAACAAATTCAGAATAACTTTGCCACTGATGCTCTATGATTCTTTCCCATGAACTAGAAGAGTTCTAAGCTTAATGCTTCAATTTGATGTCCCATTCCCAATTCAGGACACTCCATAAACACTGTAACAACTGTATGTATTTCATGGTGCAACTATCCTATTCCTTCTACAGAAGCTCACTTTTTCCAATGCAATCAGCTCTCAAAGAACAGACTTACAGAAAGGTAACATTTTCAATAAGTCATGCAGGTAAAGAAACTCTGGAAAGCCCTCAGTGCTACAATGCTTGTCATATATTAATGACTATTATGGGGCAACTCCTGAGTTTTGCATGAAGACCACTAAAAGATAACAAAGCATTTTGAAAGATCCTGGGGTTTTTATCCTCGCTACTAATTAATATAACTGAGAATCTACAAATGCTAAGCCAAATTCTCAGCAGGGTAACAAAATTGTTCTTCCTCACATCAGATACTACAGCAAACAGTCTAGAAGCAAAGTACTGCTTGGAAAACAACACCACATACACCACAAAATACCAATGGTTCATTTACAGTTACTGCAAGTTGTGCTGCCACCAGAGTGGGATAGAATACCACACATTAAAGAACTCAACAATACAGAAGGCGAAGAATTCTGTGACTGTCCAGCTTGAAATATACTGACTCTCAACTCTTCTTCCTATCTGTGAGAAACACTATCAACAGCATACTTTACTAAGTTAGTAGCTTCATTAAGATTTTCTTCAGCAGTCTTAAAGCCTTTCTGTATCTACCTTCTGCATTTCCACAGCAAAAGTATAAAAACCTCATTGCAGGAAAGAAAAAAAAAAGAAAGAAAACAAAGGAAAAAAAGGAACAGACAAACAAATAAATCACTTCTGTGACCAGTTACCCAAAATCCTAAAGGAAAGAAAAACACCAAACAATGGGGAAAAACACGGACTAATTTACTCTAATACACAAACTTATTTTCACCAGGAAGCAAACAGCTCTGCCTGCAATTCCATATGAAATAGAGGAATCTGCCTTGTTGCATCTCTGAAGGGCTCCTGCACTTCCCAGAGACTAATATGCTTTTTATATCCAGCCATGGAAATATTCCAAATCCTCATCTGAGAAACTGGAGCAACAGGAAAACAAAGGCTGAAGACATTTTAATACCAGATTTGGATTTGGCTCCCCTGGTCTATTTGATCTCATAGCTCTTTTAAAGGCTGTCTTTTCCTTTAATGTCTCAGTCCAGTCATCTCTCAAATTATTTTTCTGCTTCCTCTCTCTTTCCCTGTACTTTTCTTCCTTTCTAGACCTGCATCTTCTCCTACTCTTCTTTCTTATTTCACTCCTATGCTTTCCATAATCTTTATCTGCCTTGGCAACTGGCCACAGGCCACAATACTTGAGAAAATATTTTCCCAAAGACTGTTCATATCCACCACTTCAGAGAAAACATTTTCATGGATACAAAAGCTATGATCTTACTAGGAAAAAAACCATGAGAGCAACATTTCATAGAACATTTCAATATTCATCTGAGAATTCTCAGAAGAAAGAAATGTTAATACAAACAATATCTGTCTGTCATTTCAGGATCAAGCTCTCAAGTATTAAAAAGAAAACTCAGCTTAATAATTCAAAATGGTTTTCCAAGATCCAGCCACAACTCCGAGTCAGTCATTCATATGAATGGGATTAAAGTACTACACAAATGAAAAGAGATGCGATTACAGCACAAAAGCGTACAGGGAGAAACAATGAGGCTCTTTTTAATCTAAAAGAATGAATAAGGGCTAAAAATTCAAACTAGAAATAAAGTTCAACTGTTTAACAATGAAAATGTTGAACTAGAGAAAATAACAATTGGGGAAAATAATAAATGTTTCAGATGTCAAGTTTCCCCAGATTAGGACCCAACAGCTTTCCAGGGTTCAAGGTCAACTGAAGGGTAAGGCAGCTATGCGCTTTGTTATAGAGAAAGTCAAAGCAGATGATCTAATAGTGTATTTTGGGCTTAATGTCTATTAAAATAAATTCCACACTAAGTGAACACCCAACCAACTTTGCATGTCTCTTCAAACTGGAAAGCAGATTCCACAGAAGTTTGCGATCAATACATGAATAAAAGACGGAAAAATTTCAAAGATTCAAAACATTTCCTTACAACAGGTCTTTCGTAAGTCAAAAGGACTTCTTGATTCATTTTTTTTAATAAGAATTACAAAAAGGTAGAATATTGGAAACTGCAGGGAGGAAGCAAAAAGCACAAAAAGAAACTACAAAAACTTCAAACCAAAATACCCATTCCAAAGTAAACTTGACTCATAGCAGGCCCTGACATAAGGCAATTGTGAGAAGACTAAATATTTCCCTTTGCAGCTGAAATGTCTGCGATTAGTAAATGACAAGTATTCTGCTTACTTTAGTTGCTTTTAATTTCCACTCATATTGATTTCTTTCATTTTCCAGTTCTTCCACTTTAATTTTGAGGTGTCTAAGTTCCTGGAGCAAACCCTGCAAAGGAAGAACAGCAGCTGTAAGTAAGATTTCTCTGGTAGTAATTTTTTCATAGTCCTGAATTAAAGATCATGCATGAACCACACAGCAGCGAACACTGAACCACCACATTAAAAACTGTGACCTAGTCTTAGAAGACAAAAAACTATTTTGAACTGAAAGATAAGGAATACTTTCTCAAACTCTCCACTTGAAATTATGAACAAATTTCTTATCTGTATTAAGGAAGATAGCTAATCCTAATGAAGTCATGCATTTCTTAGTGAAAATGAGCCAAAAAATCTGCAACTGCAGTCTCATGTAACATCAACTATCAGGATTTTGTTGCAGGGTTAGTTTTACTTGTTTTGTTTTGTGGTTTTAAGTCTCATTTTGTTTTTAAGCCACCTCATAAAGTAAGAAGAAACATGCAGTGCTAAAAGACTACCAGACTGCCAGCTTTAACCAAAGTGACAATACTTGCCCCAAGCAGGTGTTTAAACTGCTTACCAAGAAATACAACACTTAGACAAAATAGTGTCTAGCAAGTTACAGGCATTTAATACCATACACACATATACACAGTCAAATATGACCACAAATATGCCACTTTAACTGTTAAAGTTTGCCACTTTGCAAACTGAGTTCAGGTAGCCAAGAGCTGCAGCCAGCCAGGGTTCCTACCCTTCTCTTCTATTCCTCTACTCCTGAGAGATGAAATTGTCTCTTAAATATCACTCTGACAAGACCAAATGTCTTAAAATGAACTCAGGAAAAGAAAAATTTGGAAGCTTAACCCAATTTCGGAATGCTGTATAGTATATATGTTCAACAGCCATACTAATATCTTGGGTTAAATTATTTTGAATTACTTCCAGATTTGACTCTCATGATTTCTTTAAAATGCAGCTTGTAGTATAGTCTAATAGTTCACTAATCAATTCTGGACAGAGGCAAGCTCAGAAAAATAGCACTATTTTCAAAATAGGCATCATGCCCAAATGAATTACTTTTGTAAAATAAACCTATGAGAAAAGTTACTGAAAAACTCCCTCGCAATATAAGCAGATTACTTATGAGTTCTGAGGATCCAAATTGTGACCAAAGAGAGGTGGCAACTAAAGCAAACAGATTTAAAAGCAAATATTAAAATGGAAATTTTCAGGCATACCAGTACCATTCCACCTTCTGTAAATTTAAGTGGTTTAGGCAAAGTAGCTTTCGTTTTGACATGTGACAGTTTTGGTCAAATACAACTAGGATCTGTAATGTAAACTCAAAAATGCTTTCCTGGTAACTGCTAGTGTCAAATAAGAAAGAAAAATGTGCCGGATTTGCTATTTTAAAGGTCTTTTTATTATGGCTCCTTCCATTCATTTTAGCATTATCATTAGAAAAAGAAAGGCCACATTTCAGATATTCTTACCTGAAACTGTATTTCATACCTGTGTAAAGCTTTTAAGACAGTAAAGAATTAATAATCTGCGTTTGGAGGACTAGTTAGGATGCACCATCATGCACAGCTAGGGTGACTGTGAGGAAAACTAGCAAACTACCAAACCATGCTAGCATGCTGCGTATCAAACAGATAAATCTCAACTATGGAAAAAAACCCAACCCCTCAAATAATAAATTAAGAAACCCCAACCCACACACCACACCAGCACTACAGACTTAAAAGTACAATTACAGTCATTAAAAAAACGGAGAGTGCTTAGGTCTTACCACAGATACCTGTGCTTTAGTAGACAAACATCAATGGTGACCCAATTTATTGATTGGGGGTGGGGTGTCTGGGATGGGGAGTTTGTTGTTGTAATTTTTAAGACTACCTCACTCTTTGCTAATGAAGGTCACAAAGGTTAATGCCAGTAATTCACAACACAATCCTGGTTAGCAGAATTTAGTTTCTGCAAGAGTAGAGAAGAGGCAATACACAGGCTAAGGTGTACTTCTCGTACATTGCACTGAGAACAATTCTTCTGGCTGAGAGACTCTACCACTGATCTTGGACTAGATTGAGGACCATTAGGTGTCAAGTCTGGTTTCCTATCTTGAGAATTTCTTTCTTGGATTCTACTATTAATTTCCAGCTGCAGTCTACACATCTGCTCCTGTAGCTCACTTATCAGGTTCACTACTGACTGAAAACATGGGAAGAGAGGAAAAAAAGAGACAAAAAAATTAAAAAAAAAGTGAGAAATAAAACGATGCAAGGAAGACTTCTACAGTTGCAGCACAATGAAATACATGAAGCACATCAAAGGCAAACTGAAAAAAAAAACCCAAATATTACAATTTTACTTTTGTTAAAGTATATGTGAATGGATTTAAATCTGGAATATTGCACAAAGCTACAGGTTACATAGAACAGAGTCTATATTCCACACTAATTCATGATTCTGATTCTAATATAAAGATCAAAATTTGGCCCCTCAGTTTTGGAAGCTTTTACAGTCACATGAAGTCTGATATCAGGAAGAACTGCAACAGAGGCACACTCTGACTGTGGCTCAGAGGCACACTTTTGCTGAAATGGGAATTGATACCATTCATTTATACTGCAAAATCATCCACTAGGAAGAAATTGCTAAGTACTCAGATGGGGCCATAACCTACTCCTCACAATTTATTCACAGAAATTACTAGTAAAGTAATTCTGTTCCCAGGTCTAGCATGGGTCAGAAAAGTAACCCCATTACTAGCTTGCTAGCTAGGCAGTATTTTGACATGGAGAAAGAGTTAAGCAACATACGCAGGAGAAATTAAAGGATACCACATAAGAAAAAGTAATTAAAGTGCACCAATTTGCTGGCCAGATTCTTGGATTTGTGTGTTTCAGTGATACAAACAAAAAAGTCCAGCTACAGAAAGCAAACCGAAGACAAGTATTAAAATCTATGTAACATTTCATTTAAATTCCCTAACTCAGTAGCAAATAGTTCTGGGTAATTTCTCAGGTATTACAAGTTTGGAGTGCTTTTCTCTTAATTTTCACACACATTAACAACATCTGTTTAGTGATTTCTCAATCTTCTCAACTGGAATAAATCTGAGGAGATTAATCCATCTCCAAAAGGGTGGAAAGAATTTAGTGGACAGGGCAACAGAAGACATGGCATGTTTCTTAGAATTTTCTTCCTTACAACGCACAGAAGCCCTCTTGCCATCTCAACCCTCTGATGAACCAATAATCACAAAGCTAAAGAACAGCTATTGCAAGGAAAGGATGCTATTCCAACCAGGTAAGCGTATAACACAACCAATCTCAAACGGCATCAACATCCACAGTCAACTTCAAACATTCACAAAGATTTCCTTTCAACAGTGTATGTGCCAGATACAAGAGTTTCACATCAATTGTTTTTTTTAGGGCACTGTGCTTAAAATGAAATTCAGGAAAGCAGTTGCATATATTTAACTTACATATTATTCTTAGTCAGGATCACAATGTCTGATGCTCATACTCTTTCATCCAAACAGCTCTTAATGTATGTAAATGAGGATTAGTTCCATAAACAATCAAAAAACATAAGAAAGAATACTGGCTACACTGGCCACTTTGCAGCAACACAGTATGACGCTGGTGGGGAGAACCTTACCTAACTCATCTTCTTATTAGGAGTACTGCAAAGTAGAACACCTGTGGTACTGGCTGTATGTACAGTCCAGATACTATCCACAACCCCTCCACCTTCCATGTTTTAATCTTGTTTCTTTTTTACCATCATCTTCACAATCAGATACCTCACTGAGCAGTACCAACTGGCGATGACTGGAATCATTAGGACACACATCCATCTCCTTTGCTTGCTTTCAAGCACCAAGGCTTTTGTTTGTCTTTGACAGAACACTGTTAACTCACACAAGGTTCTGAAGGACTGCTCTAACAAGATGCACAGACATTTGAGCACAAACTGACAGCTGCTCCAGTTGTGCCAACTTGGGAGAGTTCAGAAACACTTTGGATGCAACCTTATTCTTTCCCCTATAACTTCACATTAAAAACAGGAATTGGAAACACTCTGCATCCATACAGACTTCCCTCAGGGCAAACTTAACAGTACAGAAATGACAGAAATCCTTAACCCAGTGAAGGATAAGAAATCTATGGAGGAGAAACAGATTAACTTCAGCTGCAATATGTGCCCTTACAACTTTTTCTAGCTTCAGGGTAGAAAAGGTTTCTCTTTTTGAGATTCCTTTACAGCATGAAAATGTATTAACGTACTATATCTTGAACTTGATTCAGGTGAGACAACACATCAGACTCCCCAGTGGGAGTCAGTGGCTCACTGACTCAAGTTTCTTTGAAACTGCAAGTAACTACGCACTAGATATTTAACAGCTTATAGCAAGCTTCAGATCCTCAGGAAGAAAAAGCAAAAACAACAAAACTGATTCTATGCCAAAAAAAAAGGCTGTTAAGCAAATTGAAATGGACAATCACTTCTGCAGTCTCCTGGTAGTGACAGGAGGTCTCTTTTGTCTTCTATGTTCAGGTAAGGCAGGCATCTGGGCTGCATTAATCACTTGATAATGCTGATTATTCATACCTTGCTGTGTTAAGAAAACACATTTCCAAATTTTTAAGGCTTCTCAGGTAAGAGAAAAGATGCACAAACTCCCTCAGGTGGGGTTTCAGAAATCTTCACAGCATTGCTGTGGCAAAAGTAAAACATTATTCCACAAGAAAGGAATTAAAATGACAGTCAAGAGCGAGACAGTCCATTTAAAAGCAGCTATTCTCCTATCCCCTGTGTTATATATATAAATAGATGGCACTTTAAATTTAGCATGTGCTTTTGAAGAGCCAGAGACAAGTGGCATTCAGTGTGAAATTAATACCTTTGAGAAGAGGTTAGAGATGCTTGATAAACCCCTTGCTGCTAACTAAAACCAAATTTAAACAACAGCTGCACAAGATAAAGTGAAATTAACCTGACACATTAAAACTTGCTCATATTGAGAAGGGTATCTTAATTTGCTTTGTTTCCCCCCAACTCAACCAGAGAAAGAATTCTATAGCTAAATTCCATGTGACTGGAAACAGCTGCTGTGAAATAAGCCGACACAAAATTAGAGTACAGAGCAAACATGTTTGAGCTCAATTATTCTGCAATGTCACATTTAATTTTAAACTTTTTAAAAGCCATTATTATACTTAGAAATGGCATGGTCAGCCATGGAGTATAATTAACAAGCTGTTTGAAAGGGCTTCACTACTGAATACCTCTATAATACATGCGCTAGGCTGAAAACTCAGGACTATTACGTTCTGATAGTAGCAAATCTATCAAAGCAGAGGAGGCAGGAAGTTCAGGAAGACACTCAAGCTATTACCAAATTTAAGCAGCAGTTGTAGTCTAACAGTATAAAGGAAACATATTCATAAATTTCATTCTTATGTTTGAAATAGTGTTTGTATTGAAAAATTAGCGAAATTTATAACAAAAGGAGCTGTAAGAGGGTTAAAGCATTAGAATTCAAGTAAGTATCCAGTCTGACTGAAAGCAACCCCTGTTTACCTTTACACATTAGATTAATGCTTATTCAGGACAATCTGAAGTAATTTTTTAAATGGCTCAACAAGCAAACTAGAAATTATATTTATTTCCCACAGCTTTACTTATTCATTTTCCCTACAGTGTACGAAGGTTTGCAACTTTTAACAGGCCAGAAATCTAATCACATCCTGGGGTAGTTAATAATTCAGGGCATACTTAACACAATGATTCTCAACTTTTCCATCAGATTAGAAGCCTTTTCCATCTCAGCAGGAACATTTCCTATCACTCAGCAATACAGCATAGGCTTCCAGGCCCAATAATGCTCAACTTTTCCATCCAAGGGGGTCACACACCTTTCTGCAGTATCAAAAGAATTTCACAGCTCATAGCCTCATCCTTACCACAGGCTCAGACCTACTTAAAAGTTCTGTCAATGCAAATGCACTCAAAACCTCTGCTGCCTTCCAGAAGTCAGACTGGCTCTGTATGTTCTGCAATAATTTAGGCACCCTCATTCCATTACATATTGAGCACCAGGAAGAGCTGAAGGCCTCTCAGAAAGGTGGCTACTGAGAGTAGGCTGCAATCTGTAGCAATTACGTGCTGCACAGACCTGTTTAGATTTTCAGGTAGTAAGAGACAATTATGGGTGAAAGAGCACAAGGCAGCCATAGATGGTAAAAACAGCAGCTGGTGCCTCCCTGGCTTGCAACCTCTGCCAGGGACTGCTCTCTTTAAGATATCTTTTGATCTCTAAGGAAAACTTCTGAGGATAAACAAGTAAAAAACCAAACACACTCCAAACATATTATGTCACTGCAGGTAAATTACTTATTCATGCTTCTCAAATATTCCACTAGCAACATTATGGAGATCAAACAGTTTTCTAACACTGCCTGGATTTCAAATTTTCCTGTGTCAACATGGAAGTTTTTTCAGTCAACACCGTATGAATCTTGGACCTAGCAATCCTCCCTTGCCAGATAATCCTCTTGTGTTAGGTGGTTCCCTTACAGGACCACTGAGTAGGGCAATGCATAGCAGTTCATATTAATTACTTTCTTCATAATTGCTTTCCTTCCCAGCTCCCACCTGCTGCTCACTTCCATGATTCCGTGTTCATGTTTCTCTGTTTTATATTCTCTTTCTTAATCAATATGGTAAAGAGCAAAGCTTCTTTGATGAGCAGAACTCTCCGCATGTGAAGGGGAACAAGGATTAGAATGCATTGAAATCACCAAGGGTGATCATCTAAGTGTTTGTAGCACCACTGATACTACTGGGCTGACAAGTCTTCTCTGCCACATAATGAGGAAACAGAAGGGCTCCTGTAGGCCTCACATGGCCATGCCAGCCAAGCTTATGTGAAAAGGAAAGGGTTAAGTGAATGGCAACTGTAATGTATGCTTCTGGAAGGGACTTTGTGATTTGATTAAAGCCAAACAGCAACCTCTGGAAGTATAATGAGAGAGGGGAAAAGAAACCACATCCCAAAAGTGCATAATCATATTCTTCACTGAATTAACAGGATCAGTGGCATGGATGGAAAATCCTACTGCATGCTGATTTCAGCTTGAATGTTCAGGTGCATAACAACATACCAGAGACATGTGATAGAATAAAAAAGAAAACAACCTAAGGAAAGAAACTCACCTCAGCTTTGTTCTGTTTCTCTTCATATTCACTCTGCTCCTTTTCCATCCCAACCAACTTAATCTTCAGGTCTGAAACTTCAGCCATTAAGTCTAATTTTTGAGTCTCTAGTGATGTTCGACTTAGCAACTCCTGAAATCAAAGCAGAACATTTTCTCTGGTTATTTAATTGAACACTGACAGAATGCTACATGATTTATTAGCAGATCCATACTAAAACCTCTACCCCATTGTTTAACGCTTTCAATACAAAAGCAAAATGATTCTCTTAAAGTCACAATTGCTATTGCTTCACAATGGAAAAAAACACAGCAAGATAGCTGTGATGTTAAGCATCTGCTACTAGCAGAAAAAAGTAACTAAAACAAAACAAACAAACAAAAAAAAAGGATTATTGGCAAATTCGTATTAAAGCACATTTCCCTACCTCTCTTCATAGCATCTATACTTTGACCTGTTTGAATTGCATGTTTCTCAGGTTCTGCAGCTGTTTTCATGTAAACATTCTGCCATGTTAATGGCTATGCCACTGTGTCCTCTGCCATATTTCAAGAAAACATGTGGCAGAGTTAATCCCCAAGCAAGCCATGAAATCAGAAAACAACACAAAGGCTAGGCAGACACAAACCTACATAATGCCACATGACACATTACAAAAGAATTGGCTACTTCCTGAAAGACTCACCAGAAAAAGCTATGTTTTAGTATTACAATTAAACATTTTGGAACTTCTTACAATGTATTGTTTGATAAAGGATATTACAGAATAAGCACCCTAACTAAAACAGAGTACCAAAGACAAGCAGCAATTCAGCAGTAATGCTAGCAGTACTTGGAAGTTTACACCATGTGGTGCTTGGTAACTTCTGATGACTATACAATGTGGAGGGAACAGCAGTGAATAAAAAGTGTATCCTCAAACTGGAATCTAAAAGGCAATATGTAGAGTGAGTAACAGTGTAAAGTAGAAATAACTGGGAATGAGTTTTGTTTGTATACCCTGTGTTTGTTTTTGAGGTTGCAAAGGGATGTGTACTTTGGACCCAGTGATATCACTGTGTTTGGAAAATATTCAGTAATCACCTTCCCTGCATCTTTCAAAATGTCTTCCAAAATATAAGAGTTTGATGTTAGGCTTCTGTTGGCCTCCATTTTCAAAGAGTGGAAAAAAACCCCTCCAAATCATTCAGGACTTTAAGCCTTACTGGAAAATCAATACTTACAGTGCCTAAATAATTTTTACAAAAGAACACTGGTTTCTAAATGGTTAAAAAAATTTTGCTAATTCATAACTCACATTAGTGTTTTCATCATGTGAAACACACTGAGGAATCACAGCAGATTCTGCTTTGAATTACATAGCAGTTACTTAACTGAAGTTGCCATAGCTATTCTGGATCCACACTGATGTTACTGAGTGGTCGAAACTGCCCTGTCCGTCACCCTTTTCTTATGTCTTCCTCTCCCATAAACTGCACAGTATGTTGTAGACCATGTCCTGGAGTCACAGAACCCACAAAGGTTATTAAAAAAATTACACAGTTAAAGTGAATTTGGAACCTAACTCTACAAGTAAATTGTTTTAGTCTGGTGGGGAATACTGCCCAAATTAAAAATAGTACTGAACTTGCATCTGCACTGCAACACCAATTATCTAAGCCACCCACTATTCCCAGTGCCATGGCCATTCCTGCTGACATTGACAATGATATTTGTGTATGGGTGGGAAAATAAACAGAAATGTAGTCTCATGATTTGGTTGGGTTTTTTTCCTCTAAATGAAATAAATCAAGCACTGACCAGGAAAAGACAGTGCACTGCCTTTTTTTTTATTGAGAAACTCTCAGAGGCAGCTACCTAATGAAGTCTATCTAGTAGCAGCTTTCTACAGAGGTGAGTACAAATTACAATTCTAATTACAAGTAACTCCTCTATCTTGCAGAAAGATGCTAATTAGCATAAGTTCCACAGTAGCACATTCCAGTCATAATTGGAACAGGCTCTGTACAGCTGTGAACATATCAGACTTCTGAAAATAAAGACAGCTATAAATGAGAAATGAGAATATGAAATAAAGCCACTGAGCACCAAAAGAGGTTGTCAGGGTGAGGTGACCTTGGCCCCGCTCAGACTCTATTCACTGTTGAACTGAAGTATCATTTAGAAGTTGGGTTTTTTGACACTGACATGGCATTCCATGATACAACAGGAAGATTTCTGAATAAGGCATCCCTCTAGAGATTAACAAAAGATCTACCCTTCAAGCACACCATCTGGCATTATTCCTTATTTTTTCTACAGACCCCCAACTTATGCTTAGTTATCCAATAGAGACTAATACCTCACTCCTCTCATGCTGAGTTTAGCAGCTCCAGGTGAACACCAGAACACTACCTGGTGTAAGTGAGCATTAAGCTCACTCACCCATCAGCATTAACAGCTGAAGTTTGGGTTTTTTTTTTCAATCAACTCAAACAAAATTTTGCAGTTTGCTCTGAAGATGGAGAACCAGATTCCCAGCCAGTGTGAACTGGCATAAAACTCTTGCCTTAAAAGAGACAAAATAGCTAACCATCCCTAGTTTGTTTTCAGTGGAGCTACACTGATTTAAAGCAGCTGAAAATTTCTCTTGCATCTAGAGACTCTAACTTCTGCTTTGAAAGAAAGTGCCGTTTAAAGTAAATGTCCCCTCTTGAAATGGTAACATCTGGAAGCAATTATTTTCATCTTCAAGCAGATGCTCACAGTGAGCAGCTCATTAAGAATGTGACCCATTTTGTTACGGAGAAATTATGGTGTATTTCAGTGGTATGATGCAGTTTGAATTCAGCCAGAATAAATATGCAATTGTAAGAAAAGAAAATACAAATTTATGTTATTGGTTTTAAAGCAAAAATGATACTATAAAGACAGGCAAAATGGTAATTTGGGTTAAAGCAGCTTTAGGAAGATCTCAATGAGCAGAAATACAGAACAGAAATAGAACATATCTTAGGGAACTTTATTTATAAAACAAGATACTTGTTTTTAATTTTAATATGTGCTATAAGTATAATTTCAATACTCAAAATTCTCTTTTCAAAACTCAACTTTTAAATTTAAAGTGAAAAACCTATTTTCAAGTAGAATAGTTACAAAGATGAGCCATGGAGAAACTACAATACGCATGTGCCAGACAGATCAATCAACAGCAAACTATTTCCAAACACAATTGTATTTTCAAAACCTACACTGTCTACTTTTCACGTATTTAATCATGTTTGTCAATATTCCAAATGAAACTGAGACATATGCTGTATATATATAAATTACACATTGTGTTGTCTTGGAAACACATAATTCTTATAAAAAAAGACATGACAGAAAACAGCTTAGAAAGAGGACACTATACTTTTCTAGACTGTCACCTGCAAGCACAGAAAATTTCATAATATTTAGCACTCCACAAAACAGAAGGAACAATCATGCCATACACTGATTGAGAAACCATAAGTAAGATTTTAGTCAAGTGGGAGAAAAAAAACCCCAAAGATCTTATTTTGCACTTGTGCACTGTACAAAATACAACACTCAAAAATTCCATACTTTTCATCCTTATTAAAATTAAAAAAAAAAGAGACAGAAAGACCGACCATGCTACCTACCTGGGAAGCAAAATTCACCAAGAACTACTGCTCATGAGGACTGCCCATTTCAAGTGCTGTGTGTCAGCTGTGGTAGAAATAAGATATTTGCTTAACTGAAAACACAGCTGAGAGCAATGTACATGTGTAATCGCCATGAAATGGTGCAAGTTAGTAGCAGAGAGTAAATTACAGCCCTCCAATTCATCATTTGTCCATTATATAGTTAAGCAACAAAAAAGGACAGAGCTTCCCACAGCACTGGCAGTTTGAACAGCATACACCTGAGGAGCAGATTCATGCCTACATTAACTGTAAAATAACAAAGCAGTGTAATGCTCACCTGTGTAGATATGCTGCACAACTTGGGAGCACACCCTGAAAACCTTACACCTCACCCCAGAGCAGCACAGAGTACGCTTCAAAATCTGAAACACTAAGCTAGCTTCTGGCAAGAAGTTACTGCATGCTATAAACAAGTGCTGAAATTCATCTAAGATCAGATAACTCAGGCAACTGAAAATTGAAGGAATGATCTTTGCCGGCCAGCAAAGTTCCTGAGAAGCAAAGAGATACACACTAGATTTATACCCTGCAACCAAGACAGGATTCTGGCTCTCCCAAGTATAAAACAACTGCAAAACCAGAACAGGTACACAGTACAGTAAACTGTGTTGGATTCAAGTTCCTATTCTCAATACAGCTCCTCCCTGCATGCTTTTAATCCACAGGTTTTTTAAAGATTCTCCGTTGTGCCTCACAAAGGGCATTCTCTGGCACACTTCCCTCCCGCTCCGTGCACCCAGGCAGAAGCTGGCTGTAAATGGACCTGAGAAACAGAAATTCACTCCTGTTTGCAATCAAGCATTTCAGTTTCTGTGTGCATATTTTTAAGACAGAAAGAATCCTAAAGCCAAACACTTTGTACATTGCAAGAGAATTTACTTGACAGAAGACACAACCATATTTACACAGTGCAACTATCTGACAAGGGTCCCCGGGATTGCTTCTTGCACGTCTGTGTCCGAAATAATTTGGAAGGTGGAAATACACAGTCAGACCACATCTAGGATTTCATACAGGTCAGGTACAGGAAAGACACTGCCACACAGTGGGAAAGCAAACTAAACTGCGTGCTTTTTTCTTCATGCCAGACAACTTCCATGGGAACTATGATCTGTTAAATTAATCAAATGCAGCATGGGGGTAGCAATAACAATATTCTTACAACAATTACCATAAGAAATGCACTTAAAAGTGCCTTTGTGAAGGTGAAATCCGTATGTGCAGAAAATTCACTTTTCAAACTGACTTAACATAGTTGTCAAGATTGACAGTGTGGATTCCCTACCACGAGAGGTTAGGCACATTTATAGAGCAAAAATGACTTCTGCTTCCCAATTCTATTCTACATTTATACACAGTACAAAAGAAAGAAAAGTTGACAGCAAGTTGATAGGAGGCTCCCCCAAGCTAACATAGCAGATGTGCAAACCCAATCTTCTCTTAAAAAATAAAAAATAAAAATCTTAAAATTGACTAAAGTGCTTGAAATGCCACAAACTTAACTTGGAGCAAGACACACACACACATCATTGTTCTCTACAATTGGCTGTAATTGTACATTTTAAAGCAGCTGATATGCTGGGAATAGACTGCCACAGCACAAATTGTTTTCATAGGATAACTCTAGGAGTGTGGGTTTGGTTTTTTTATTATTTCAAAGGCATTAATTATTATGTGCTAAGTGGCAAGGCAAGTAACTGTTCACACATGCTGGCATTTCCATACCCTTTAAAAAGCCAGAGATACCACTGGAAGGAAATTCAGTGAGACTAAACTGGTGTCTTGCTCTCAGTCATGCCCCAGAAAATCTCTTAGCATTTTACAATAAAGGATGATCAGGGAAATGTGTTCCTTGGCCCACATCGGAATCATACTTAAGGACAGATTTAAAGTTTTGCCATTGACTTTAATGAGTTTTCAAACACCTACTTTTTTTTTTAAAGAAAGAGAATGCAAACACCTTCTAGATAAAAAATGCTAATCCGTTACTACCGATTAGTAGTGGAGCAAGTATCCTTACCAAAGCAAAATGTTGAGTCTGACACTATAAGCATCACATCTCATGAAAGTATTATCTGTAACTGTGCACACTCGAGCATCTCTGCATCTGCCACACAGGATTCTCCTGTTTCTCAAACACTGCTGAGATGCATTTTCTTTGGCTCTTGTTTGATAAACAGCCAGGTCAAATGCACATCTCATCATCGCCTATATACGACACCTTAACCTTTACAGTGAGCTGTTTTAACTCAGTAACCCAGCAGAAAGCATCCCCTTCTTTTTAAACCACAAGTTAGGTTGCTTTGACTCATTGAGAAAAAAGTCTGATCAGCATGAGGTCAGTATAAAATAAGTTGCAGAAGCACATGGTTAGGAACAGGGAGAAAAATGAAACAAGAATGGGGACTTCTTTTTGTGGCAGTAACCTTCAGACTGGCTTAATTAATTTCTTGAAGTTCACATTCTGACTAAGGGAATGATATTGCACCGTCCTCTGAGTGATAAGGAGTTTTCTGCAAAGAAGCAGCAGTATCTGTTGCTACTGTTCCATATTCAAGATGCCCACTCTAAATGCTGAACAGCAATTTTATGTAATTGGTACAAAGTTTATTTTAGCTGCTGTTTCAGAAGCGTTTCCACAATCACTTTGTAGCAGGGTTCAAAACAACTTTTGCATAAATCATAAGCCAGAAGGATTTGAGCCAGTAACCCCACCCTGAAAAAATGGGCAAGTTTCTGCTAGCATAGATTCAGCAAAAACAATTTTGCAGGGTAGCATTACAAACCCTTTTTGTTGCAGAATTATCAGATACCATCATTAAATTATCTTAAAGTGTACGATTTTTTGTTTTTATGTTAGTATTTGAGGCACAGAATCAAGACACTCTTTTTACAGTTCCCAAAATTAAAAAGATTTACCCTGGACTCAGTTATATTTTTCCCAGAGAAGTAAATAATATGCTTATCCATACTGCATTTAGCTTAGCTCTACTAATATATATTAAAGATTTTTCAAGCTAGGGCAATTATCTTTATCATTCCATCTTCCATTGTGAAAAAGCAGTTGACTTAAGTTCACAAAGGTAAAAATCAGTGGAATTTAATATACTATAAATAAGCAAGCGGAACCATGAAATCAAACTGGATTTGCATACACTGCAGGAATATAATGGAAGTCTTTCTGAAAAGCAAGAGCATTTATATAGGTACATAGAGCTGATGATTTTTTTCTTATTAGAAATATTAGTCTACTGTAAAAAAAAAAACAAACAAAAAAACCCCGCAACTGTCTTGAAAGCCCACTAAATAGTTTTCACTGAAAAAACTTAGTGACGACAGTAGCATCTTTCATTTCTTTACTAAGCATCATGATCACTTGTACGGCAACTGCTGGCTGAGAAGATCTGAACCTCTCCCAAAACGTGGCTGATCCATCAGTCTACTGAAGTCCCTGAGGCCAGATACTCACTCTACTTTTGACAAATTGACTGCAAGAAGGCCTACTGGCCACATGTCTCACATGAATGTCATAATCTTCACACAATCAGGTTATTCTCTTGTCTCCAAATCTCAAATCATTCCCTTTGGAGGGTAATCTTTTCAACAAAGTGAACTGCAAAAAGAACCTTCAAAATAAACTACAGACAAATAATGCCATAATAAACATACAATTTCTCTGACTATTGGGATTTTCAGAGATCTAACTTGGGTTTTTCATATGCTGCTGTTTACTGGGGGATGTAATCTCTCTGAGAAACACACCACAAATACCATTCCCTAATCACCCTCTCGTATTTAATTAATTTGCTTCTCTTTCTGTTCACAAAACTAAAATGTTAACACAATTTTTTTGCATTCCATTGAGAAAATAGATTTTAAATATCTCAGTTCCACACTGAATTTATTTTTTAATTTTGGTTCAGCTATTGAAAGCACATCACTCACTAAAATTAAAATACTAAGCATGTGTTTGCGTATGTGCATCTCTCTGTACAAAGTTCAAAGAGACAAACTCATAGGACTAAACAAAACACAAATCCTTACCAAGGTGTGGCCTACATAATTCTTTCTCTTGAAAAAACAAAACAAAACCCACCCAAACTTGAGCTACCATATATGCTGTAAACATAAGAGATCAGTCACTTAGAAATTTAGCAATGCATAAGCAAGCTTATCAGTATTTCTATAAATTATGTTCAAATGCAAGATCTCAAAAGTACGACACAAAACACAAAACAATCAACAAATTTGAGCTTATTTCCCACTATTTATAAAATAAATTTGAAGTTACTGCCATTTGGCAACAGTTATAGCCACCCAAAGTGATACCAAAATTTAAATTCAAGGGTTATGTTAAATATATTTTGGAGTTTCTCTGACTTCTTTAGCTTTAGTACAGGCTTTTGCAGCTTATCACTTTAGGATCAGCTTCATAAGCAATTTGTGCATGTGCCTAATGCCACATGGGTAGATTAAAATGTTTTCACTGAAACTGCAATGTACATGGCAGTAGTATATTCTATTTTCATATGCCTCAGTGTTCTGTTAAATCAGGCTTTAAATTTGTGGTTTCCTCAGAATACTATCAGAGCAGAAAATTTTAAGTTACAGAAACAATAATCAGTTTTAGCAGAAGTCACAGAACAACTATCTAGTTCTAGATTAAAACAGTAAACTTCTACACTATTGTGAATGCTTTCCTGAAGTTTGAAAACAGATTTTCATAACTTAAGTAGTTACTGTTCTTTGAATTTCACTTCATATCTCATGGAAAAACTAAATGCACTCACTAGTTGCATTTTTAAAAACATCCCCTCATTTACATATGAGAATGTAACTTCTATAATGTATAATATTTTGGGCTGCAAAAATTGTGTGAGTCAATGTTCTTTTTAGAGAAGCTTTGAGAATTATAACTTTAAAAGGATTAAGATACAAGTTTATCTTATAGAAACTGCCATTGTAAGCATACATATTATAGGGATCTTTATCGTAACTTAAACCTATGATTAGTTAATGAAAAAACTAGTATATTTCACATAGATGAAAATAGTAAATTTATAACATGACATTTTGGGTAAGGAGAGGAAGTAAGTTCATCAGGAACAATATCTATCCTTGCAAATTTCTGGCATAGATTTTGAGGGTTATTTACAGTTTCAAATCTATTTTTGATAACTATGTACTGTATTACCAGTGCATAATCTGCATCCATAAAAACAGAAAATTGCATGGGGAAAGTTCTTTTACATCAACAGACCTGCCAGCTCTGCAGTAACACATGACATATAAGGCATTTAACTTATCATTTCTTCTGCTCCCTCAACATATAATGTGAATAAGCAAAAATTAAATCGCACATCCTGAAACTGTCAACTCAAATATGCACTACATATTAGTGCACTTTATGCACTTATTTTCTTTCAAAAATAAGTGGAAAGCCCCTAAATTAAGAACAACTGGTTATAAAGCCAAACTTGATACTGTAACTCATTTCAACTTACTACATGTTCAACTTCAAAGCCATACAAATCCAGACAATATTTAAATAAAACTTCTTAATTGTATAACTCCTACATATATTAGATACATTTAACCTGCCTAACCAGTTACTCAACAGTCATATCCAAATGTACTTCGTCAACACAGTACAAATAAGACACAATAGTTTCATTTTACATGCTGCCACGTACAGTATTATGCAACCAGCAGTAACATTTTTGCAACAGGAAAATAAAGAAACATTTATTGGGGGGCGGGGGGAAAGGTACAAAGCAGCAAGAGAACAATAAAAGAGGCATTTTTTTCCCCATTTTATCTCGTTGCTAAACACACACACATAGACAAGCTGACCATGTATGTTCACCCCTCTGCTGGAGGTTATGCAAGAAGCTTCCCAATCCAGACTTTTACCTGTTGAAGCATTTCTTCTGTAGCATTCAGTTTCAACTGATGCCCCTCAAGACAGATTTCTAAGTCCCGGATTTTCTCTCCTTGAGCTTCCACTTGGTCTGTAAGAACACTCACCTGTAATTTGAGAAGAGAAGCACAATGCTACTGAACTGACTGTAAATAAGTTTCAATTACCTTATACAATTAACATCCAAATGCACACTTTAACAGCCAGTTCTCTTTTAAAGTCCTCAATGATTTAATACTCTTGTGCACTGCAGCAACCTGCTCTACCGAGATAGACAATTTTCCAGCCTTACCTATATTTTGCTTTAACCCCGCCCTCTCAGCCCTCCCCTGATTTTTTTTTTATTTTAATATAGAAAGAAAGGGTATTTCTAGAAGAGATGGAAAACTACCTATAGGTAGCCACAGACAGTTCATGGAAAAGTAAAAGTCTTGAAAAATTAGAAAGTTCCAAACAAGAACATAGGATACTGAAAATATTTTCAAGCATGCATTGCCATTTCAGGTTCCATTGGCATTGGCATTTCACTCCCTAAAACAGAAAGACAATAAAACTGGTCATTCAGAAACCAACCAATTACTTTACTTCTTACAAGAACAGAAAAAGTGCTTACCTATCAATAAAGCCTTCTGCAGTTATAAAGAATGCAGTGAGTAAAAGGCATGTTTTAGCAGCAGCAAAGATCTATTCCAAGAAAAATTCCCAAGCTTTGCAAGCCAAAACATGAAAGCAAAAGATGTGAGATACAGACAGTGAATCCCAAGAAACGCAACAATAAGTAATACTGCTAAAGAACTGTGGGAATGGTGGTAGAGACCAGTGAGTGTGTAACAAGAAAAGCCCAGCAGTCTAACTCAAAGCTCAGAAAGCTGAAAAAACTATGCTCAGGATAACATTAGAAAGATCTGGGAGGGAAAAGGAACAGTTGAATTCCTATATTAAGCAGCACATACACTCTGTATGTTCATTTTTACTACTTATTAATATGAAAGCCTTGATTATACTAGAAAAATGTTATCTCAAAAACAAACAAACAAAAAAAAAACCCAACCAAACCAAAAAGCCCCAAATGAACTTATCTATGTTCTCACATCCAACCTTGCAACATCTTTATTAAAAAAAATAAGTACAGTCTGTGGAGGTGAGCCCTTTGAAATGTGCCCACTACATAGCACTTCTAAACCCCAAAGAACCAACAACTGAGTTCACTTCAGGGAAGCTGCAGAGGGAGTGACTGAGTGATCTTTCTTTGTTTTGCCTGCAAACATAAGGACAAGCATGCCTGGGAGAGAAACATAGAAAAAGAGGACTACTTTTTTTTTTTTTTGCCTTTAAAGTAGTTGGCTGTAGGATAGAGTACAAATGAATGAAGGATGAGAGAAAACAGGAAGGAGTAGGTGGAGGTAAATGGCAGAGGGATACATCCAAACTTGAGCATGGGGAGAACTTCCTGCAAGGAAGTCTGCTGCTTGTCTACATTTTTGTTTTGCTTCCATTAAATGAGTGATGGCGCACACAGACACACAAAACCCAAACCCCTCTGAGGTCAGAAAGCAGAAAGAAAGAAACAATCCTCTCCTTCAGTCTGATGTAGGTTCCAGAGAAAGAAAACCAGTTCTACTTAAATGGTCGGGTTAGGTTCCAACTAGCATTGCAACCTGCAAGGAAAACTGTCTGCTAAATATGACCTGCAAAGGAATTTAATAGAAACTTAGCAGCTTTAGAAGCATGTGTTGGATGTTCCAGTAGTTAGGCTGAGAAGCACATTAGCCACTTCGAGCTCATATTTTCCCCTCTGTTCAGGACCACATCTGCCAGACTCTTCAGAGAATCAGTAGGCTACATACAGAATGTAACCCTAGCAAATGCTATGCTGGCAAGTCCATCTTGCCTTAGCAGTGTAACACCCACAAAAGTCAGTCTGTGGATAATGTATTTTTTTTAAATATAATAAGAGTGAGGCGTATTGAAAAATTAGCTAAGAATCAAGTGGTGTAAGGGTTTAAAACAACTTTGTGGGAAAAAAGAAACAACAAACCAAGCACCTAAAGAGGTACATTAGCTCCTACACACAGTCACTAAGCTATGAAAAGGTATCCCAGATGCTGTAGCATATTCAGTCTCCACTACAGTCTAAACACTGGAAGTGGGTCTCAGTGTGCACTGTTTGACTTGGCTTTGGTGGACAGAGACAGTGGGCACTGCCTGCCTTGAGCTGCCCCTTCTGCAGCAATTCAGATGCAAGACTGGAGTGCTACCAACCTCATATGCCCTACAGATTACAGACATGGATCACAGTCATTGGCACCATTCAACATAAGCTACAGAATAGAGGTGCTTTGTTTCCCATCACTTTCTCATCCTTCATGCCAATGGTCACACCCAGGAGGCAGGTCTATACCAGCTGACTTCCTCAGGCCAGTGTAACCTCAGCATGGGGCTCGCCTGCATTCCTCACATTTGACTGCCTAGAGAGAATATAGAGAACTGGTATAAACCAGGTTTTAAACCCAGCTCTATCCTGGCACCTTTTTTTCTCTTGTTTTTGATGTTCATCTACCAGAGTGAGGTTTTCACCTATCTTATTTGCCTGGGGTTTTAGGAGTTCTACTGTAATACTGCTCAGCAGGATAGGAAAATGCAAAAATACTGACTAAGCCTCCTGATTTGATGGAGGTGTGGTGGGAGTAAATGATGGGGGTGTGATGAGAGTAAAAGGCAACAGAGTGGCAATTTCTATATCTGACTTTACTACATTCCTTTTGAGAAAAAACTCTAGGCAGGTCTTCAAACCACATCATAAAACCCTCTTCTTCATGAATAAACCATCCATTGAGCAACCAATGACTGGATGCATTCTATAGGTATCTATTTGTGTGGATGAAGAAATAGTTACTAAAAATCAGCAGGATGAGAACAGCAAAAGTACATAGTAAGCAGCAGCCTGGAAGAGTCTTCAAGAATTTACAGGCTCTGGAGACCAGTGGTCCTGTTAAATCCACAAAAGCTGATATACTTTGAACATCAAGATTCTGCCAAATCTGTCCAAGCCCACCAGGACACTTGACCATCAACAAGTGGCTGCATAGCATGAACCACATCCAAAACAATAGTGGCTTCTATATGCAGACAAAAATTATGGGACTATACACAGAGGTGATGAAACACCAGAGACCTTTGGGGACAAAGCCACAGGTGCATCAGTACAACCCTCTGCTTCTGAGTAAAACAGCTGGGATTGGCCTCCTAATTGTCGCTCCAATTATGATTGCTCATGTGTGAGAGTGAACTGTGCGAGAAGTGAATGTACTGTGTGAAAAGTTGCTGCCGATTATTAATAGAATCAAGATGTTAAAGTTAATAACCACTTGATTAATAAAAAGTGTTCTAATAAACATATGTTGCCTCCCTGGACCTGATTCACAGAAACTTGGTTTTCATTCAGGATTTTTTTTTTCCCTCTAAATTTGGTAATAGTAATTTTAGTTTAACAGGAAAAAAAAATAATAATTCCAACCAAGCCTAAGCTTATGTCTCACAAACCATTTACTATTTATTTAAAAACAGCAGTAAATTAACACAAGTGTGAACAGAACATAAAGGATAAAACATGCTTACAGAAACTAGTAACTGAAAGTAGGGAGAACACCTACCCAGTGTAGTTTTGTTTGATATAAAGAGAGATATATGCTTATAATATGCTTTTGTAAGCATAAAGAGAATGGATATGCAAAGACTATTTAAAGACTCTCCAGCTTCAGTTTTAAAAAACATGTAATGTACAGTTCAGTAATAGTGAAAATATGCAGGAAAAAAATATTGAGTTTTTAATATGAAGTTGTATAAGCTGCTTTCCCAGTAGGAGGATTAACATGGGACAGCAGATCTGTTTGAAAAAGGCTTGGTAAACTGAGAAACAGGAAACCTGGAAGAACTTACGATTCCATTTTACTTCCTAATTTTCATGATCACACCTCCTAGTTAAAGATGGTGTCAGAGAGAACCTTGGAAACCTGGAATGAGAACCACTACCACAGTACTGTCCTTAGACTACACAGCATTATTTAAAATGGTTTTGTTTTCTTTTCTTTTCCCCTTTTTTATTCATCTCCCTCTTACTCCTGCTGTTCCCTTCCCCTTTACCACACTATCCCACCATGAAATCAACCAGATGGATTATACAAATTATAAATTAATTCCTGATTAAATATTAGTTACATTTGGTGACCTGCTAACACTTGTTTAACAGAAAATACTGTCATGTCAGCTTTTATTCACTGAGTATTGACTACGTAGACAATGTTCTCTTTAAGACATACCTGCAGTATGAGAGACTCTTTATCACCTTCTAATCGTGCCAATCTTTCTTGATATGTTTCATTATTAGATGAATGATGATTCACCTGTGACTGGGGGGAAAAAGCTCCTATGAGAATTATTACAGTTAATATTAGAATTTCAAACAATAGTTAATAAAAAAAATATATTGAGTTGTTACAATATGAAAAACATGCAAAATGTGTCTATAGACCAAAACTGTTTATTTCATATTCATGAAGCCTTTTGAATATCTTTCTTTAGCTGGATTTTGAATACTTTCTCATTTCCAGCAAGCAAGAATAGATTTGATATTTTCCAGCAAATTATTATTTCATTGGTAAATACCATTTTATCAAGACAAAATCCCCAAAAATTCAATTTGAAATGTCTGGTCTCAACAGTCTTTTTCCAAAGTCAAGGAACCTTGGTGTTTATTTTTAAATGATAAAAATTGCAGATGTATTATACTATTCCTAGAAATTACTGAAAGCATACATTTGTTGATAGCAATTAACAAATTACTGAAATTATCAAAATCTTCTCAGCAACTACTATATAGTAGAGATACATAATCACTTAGTGATTTCTAAATGGCTCTAAGGAGCAAGACCTTCTAAAACACGCCTGTTCCTAACCAAAATGTCCCATTTCCTATGAATTTTAATACTCCAGAGAGAAAAATCACTGAAAAAAATTAAAACATATATATACAGATTAATTTTAAAGATTTTAGAAGAGTCCCATTGCTTTTAACCTACTAAAACATTGTGTAATTGTGGGAATGGAGCTGTTTGCTTAGAGCTTCAAAGGTAACATGAACCCTTACTGGTTAATTTCCCAACTCCATTGAAACAGCTAACAGAAGAATCCAGCTTCACTGAGGGCCCTTCAACTGCACTAGTCTGCAGATGACTCTTCACTTGTAGTTACTTGTACAATGGCATCAATATAATTACAATCCTTCTCCCCAACGGTCCTTTCATTTTCAATTGAAGATTTGTCGATAGGATTCTTCTTGATTTACACTAAGGTCTACAGGCCCAAATGTAAAACATGATGAAAATAAACATGGTGCTAATTACTGCAAATCAAGAAATCAAATATTTATCCAATGAAAATTATACTTTCCAAGCCATGAAGTGCTGAACTAGATGTAAGTGCGGTACCTTCATGAGGTAAGAGGAACTGTACACCCTTGTCTCTGATATTCTTTGAAAGAATTGAGAGAATCATAGAGACACCAACAAACAGGACAGATGTGACTTGAAGAGATCATCTGGTTCATTACTTCATCGTAGGACCAATGATTATTTCCAACATTCTTATATTCCTACTCTTAAAACCCTCCAGAAATATATTGCACAGCCCCACAAGTAATCTACTTCTTAGAATCATTAAAACAGTTTTTTTTTGAGTCTAACCTGAACCATCACTTCTTCAACTTCAACCTACTGGTTCTTATCACATTACCATGGATAAAACAAAAAGTCCTCCCTGTCGCTTCAGAAAATTTTTACCTATTTGAAGACCATCTGTAGATATCCAATTAGCAGGCCCCCCTTTTTGGACTAAAAAACCCACAAGTTTTTCTGTCTTTTCCTCACAGGTTAATTTTCCAAGATCTATTTTGTTGCTTTCTTTTGGTTCCTCTTCACCAGTTGTTCCTTGACTTCTTCTGAAATTAAGTGCCTAAGAGGAGAGACAGGACTCCACCTGAAAATAGCTAGAATGGAGAAAACCTTTTCACAGACCCCTGGGCCATATTTCTTTTCACATTAGCCATACACTAACACCGATATATTCTCAGCTTAGGACCCATAACGTCCAGATTCCTTTTTAATCCTCTTTAATGCTATTTAGCTAGCATCTTGTTCTTCATCCTGTGTTTAGTCATTGTTTCTGCTCGAAATAACTTTACACTAGTCTATACTGAACTGCACCCTATTACTTATATTGCTTTCCTATGTCTCAAGCTCTTATCTTCAGTCATGTCTTTTAGTATGGTTTCAAAGTCCCTAATTAGAATCATCCATAAATTCACTAAGCTTGTTCCTTAATCCCTGGTTTAGAGGGTCAACAAGAACACTGAAGAACAGAATATGCAGAATCTCACTCATCAGCATTCACTGTCTGAATAATATTACAGAATAATAGAATGGTTTGGATTGGAAGAGGCCTTAAAGCTCATCCAGTTCCAAACTCCCTGCCATGGGCAGGAACACCTTCTACCAGTCCAGGTTGCTCCAAGCCCCATCCAACCTGGCTTGAACACTTCCAGGGATGGGGCATCCACAACTTCTCTGGGCAACCTGTGCCAGGGCCTCACCACCTTCACAGGGAAGAATTATTTCCTAGTATCTAGTCTAAATCTTCCCTCTGTCAAGTTACTTCTTGTCCTGTCACTACAGGAGCTTGTAAAAAGCCCCTCTTTAGAATTCTTGTCGGCCCTTTTAGGCACTGGAAGCTGCTCTAAGGTCTTGCCATAGCCTCCTCTTCTCCAGGATGAACAACCAAACCCAACTCTCTCTGCCTGTCTTCACAGGAAAAGCACTCCAGCCCATCTCATTTTCCTGCACCTAGACCATACATGTAGCAAGTACACACTGATAGGCATGAAAAGATTTTCTTAGTGACAAAACCTAGTGATGAACACTGTTTATCAAAGTAGATTTTATACCCTTTCTCCAGCCATCATTTGCTATTTTTTTTTAGGTTAGATATAAGAAATATACCTGTAACCATTTCAGTAACCACTCCCCCTGGCCTACAGGCACAGGGAGTTAAATTACTACCAACACATTTTTACATAAACAATGTCATGAATACAAAACAGAATTCAACATTTTTTATAATCAGTAATTAAGAAATAAGCCAACATTAAACCACAAATAAGGTATTTTACTACACTCACTACATTTACCAAATGTAGAGCCTCTGATGATGTCTGCTGCACTGAGTGTGAAATATCCTCTGCTGAAAGTCCAATACTCAGTTCCCAAGTAAAACTTAATGAATCACACCCATGTGAACAGAAAAGGGGGAAGAAAAAGAGAATTAACCCTGCCAATAGGGCATCTAAAGACTGCTGAGATAAGAACAGAGAAGTAGAGTAGACATAAAATGACCTGCTAAATAAAAGCAGCTGATTGACACACAGCAGTTGTTTAAGACTTGGGAAATCTTTGTAGCATACATAAAGACAAGATAAAACAATGTAATATGAACCAAGGTCATCTGTGGATGACTGGAGTGCATTCTGTTGCAGTTGTGAAAGTCAGTACTGAGAGGCAACTGAGCAAGTATAGTTAGATATCACACGTATCAGCAACAACTGAATATAGGACCTGTAACACTAAAGTAGTAAGACTACAGACAACTTGAGTTGATGTAAGAGCTCACAAATAATAAACACTAGACCTGTGTAACCGCATGACCAGAAGGCTGAATCACCAAGATCGTCCACTGAGATATTATATCAGCAGATGTAGCCTTAAAGACAAAAAATCATTACCTAGGCTCCACAAATTACAGGATAAATATATTGATTATATTTCTTATAATGAAAGAATGAGTGCAATAGCATAAAACATGCAAAAAAGTTTATGAGAACACATGATAACAAAGTAGAAAGAGAGATATGCTGAGGCAAGATGGTTGAAACTACGCTGATGATAGTACCATTACAGATGAAAAGTCAAGTGTATATCATAAATACTTTGCCTAATGGAGCTGCAAAGCAATTTATTGAAGCACCTGTGTTATAGACTCCATAGAGATTTTGGATATAGTTTAATGCCCATCAGATATTAACATAAAATGTTTCCAGAAAAGAGTTCCAAATCAACTGTTTCTCCCTGTTCTAGAAAAATAAAGAGTGTGTTGGTGGGGGGGAGGGGGGAAGAAAGGGAAAAGGCTTTGCATTCCATCACCTGCTTCAGCTTCTTCATCTTTAGTTTCCAAATCTCTTCTCTGGAATGTGCTCTTTACTCCAGCCCGGACTTAGTATTGGTAGCTGCTGGAAACTTCCTGAAGTATCACTTACATGATCCAGTTGTTACAGAGCCCTTTTCCAAGAAAAAGGCTTAATCCTCCAGAATAAATGACACAAAAAAGGAGACTTTAGAGTATGACTCAACAGCTTTAACTTAAAATGGGGATAATCAGCAAGAATATAAAAGGGCATGGCAAGAAAGGGAAGAAACGTTTTAAGTGACACAGATCACTATCTTAATTTTCACCAGCCTTCTCAGACCCTGGTAAGCAGGAACATTATGTTTTTCTTAATTTTATTTAATAGGAAACAATTCAGAATGCAGTTTACTGTCAGAACAAACAACAACCACTGTAGAGAGCTTCTGTATTGATTTCTGTTCAGAAGCTCCTATAGCAGAACTTCTAGCTGAATCTTGATAGGCTGTACAAGTAAGCCCCTTAAAGCAAGCACAAATACAAGATATGTTTATGCTCTTCTTGTGTTCTGTTTCAATTTCGGCTCAAAGAATCACCAACACAACTCATTTTAAAACAAAAAATACCACTACTGAAATTTATCAGCAAGCAGTTACACAGAAATCTGTCACTAATGCCATAGATCTCATACTGGGCTGTTCAGTGGGGAGGAGCTGGGAAAAGAAAACTGGCAGTCAGTCAGAGTGGTGATTTGTAAGCTTTTTCAACAAGTCACCCGCCTTTCAGAAGACAGATTATGTCATAACCTTCCTCTCTTCTTATTCAGTCACATGAATCACCTTCAGTTCCACTGATAATTGAGTAAGATGCCTGTGGCAACTATAATACTTGTATTAGTGGAGAACATTAGAGACATGCTTGATGTACTGTCTTCTGTTGTAGTTTAGAAGCTGAAAACAGAGTACAGCCTGCAGAGATCAACCAGTCAGTTTTCCAGTCTAGAAGAGTGTGGATTTTCCATTTCTTACTACTCCTCTGGGTCAGCAGAATTGATGTTATGAGTCACAATAGTTGCTATCGTGTATAAGCAAGTGGCCTACATAGTAAATATTTTTATTTTGGGATATGACTATGGATGTAATACAAATTTCATCTCTTGTCATGTTAGTCCTGCATCAGATACACACCCATGTGAATATATGCACATTCACTCAGTGTACTTAGGGAGGAGGAGAAGGCTGGAACATGATTTCTGGATCTGTAATTCTTGCCTTTCATCTGGTGGCAATTAATAAATCAACAACAGGATTTTCTATTTGCTGTTTTTCCTTGTTGGTTAAGTGAAAGTGGCAGCCACTTTGAAAAAGTTACCAGCATATAGTTTGAAATTAAGTAAAGGTAGGTAAGTTTCTGTTGTTGTTAAAGTATATACTCAAAATTCTTTTCGTTTAGTTTGATATTTTATTCTAATTCTAATACATATTTTCTCTTTCAGACAGTTACATTACTTAAAGGAAGATATCATCAAAGAAGTTATAAGATTGACCTTCAATATTCAGAGCTTAATGGCTATAGCTTGGGTTTGATTGCTTCACCTCTTGCTAGTAGAGCTTATCAGTAGCATCCAAAAGAAAGGAAAGAAAAGCGTAAAGAATGTATACTTGTTTCAGGTGAGCCATGAGTTCTATGCTCCACGCACTTCAAAGGTAAGTCTAAAACAAGTTACAAGAGTGATCAGATGCCTCCACTTCATATGAAGATGTCTCCCTTTCAAAATAAAACATCATACCAGTGTACAAAGTTTTCCAGAGGAAAGAGACCTTCCATTTTGCTACACTCTATCTACTGCAGTACAGATAGCTCAGAAAATTTACAATATCCGTAGACAGTCCATAATACTGTCTGTAGTAAACTTAGCATTTATGCTCTTGATGCTTGTTAATAATTTGTAGCTATAACTCTATGATTATGTACCAAAATGGGGGTTTTGACATTTTCATTTGGAATGGTGTATTCCACTTAAGGCCAAACAGAAAGATAAGACTAAAGCAACAGGACAACAGATGAAATTGTATGTGAACCCTCCAACTAAATCACTTGGGAGAAGCAGAGAAAGTTTGCTAAAGATGAGCCACTGTCAGCTTCAGGTGTGTGTGTGGGGTCTCAGGTTTCCTAGCTTGCAACAAAAACTTAACAGTGACACGTTTATGCTTAGGCACTGTAAAAGAACTCAACATCATTTATCTGCAAAACACTTCCCACAAACTGCTCATCAACTGCTTCATGGGAACTATGGTGCTGCCTTAGCTATAATAGTGAAAATGCACTTTACATACACAAGAACTTTTCCATATCATTCTAGAAATAGGTTGCTGAGAGACATACCTCCCTTAATTCCTGTGATCTTCTTATCCAGCCTTCATGTATTACTAACAAGATATCCTCAAATATCAGCATTGTTACAAACTCCTATACCACTGCATCTTACGGTACTATGTGCCTATGTCAGCTTCTGAGACAGGATAAACTAATCAGGCTAGTTCTAAAATTGCCATCAAACTATTACACGCCATGAAGTACAGTACAGCTGTACCTATTGCACAGTTTTATCTTTCTGATATTAGGTATGAGATTATCAGAGAATGTTCTTTCTCTTGTGAGAAATACTACTGCAGACTAATATTTTTTTTATTACTGACAAAATGAAGAAAAAAGTGAAATGGAGAAAGACCAGTAAACAAAGGAAAACACATTAACTGTGCCTCATACACAAGTGAGACAAGGCTAAATTGTTTTTTGGCTTTGTGCATCTGCTCTTAGATTTTGCTGTCCATGCTGTCCATACTTATGGCCATTCTTGGCAGAGCATTTCCACAAGGCATTTTAACAACAAGAAAGTCCAGTGGAAAGAGCTCAAGTGTGGTGACACCTTATTCCAATTTGACTTAAATACTGCTTTGTTGGCTATGACACTACTATACACATTATGTTACTGATTAAAAGCAAATCCTCTGTTCTAAGCATATGAAAATATCAGTTGTATCTGTCATTTTGCCTGCCTGGATCTCGTGATTTTTGTATTTGTTTGCTGCCATAACCCAGTCCAAGCCACAGATACCATGCAAAGCTAGCTTAGCCAACCACTGCAACATCAAAACTGATCCTGATTCCTGCTAGCAATGAAATTTGAGCCAGCTCTGGCATAATTCACCAAGGGTTTATGGAAGTCTGTTGCAGTTAGCCTCTGTTAAGTGCCATTTGCTACTCTGGAAGGGGCTTGTACTTTCATTATCAACCAAAAAGCAACACTTTATGACTGCAGGGCCTGCAATCTTTATGTGCTATCACAGTCAGTGCCAAATGTGCGACATTAGGAGTCTCGAACATAAGAATTAAATAAGAAACATCGATTGTTTAAACTTTTTTTTTTTTTTTTTTTTTACATCACTTGTCAAAGGAATTTGGGAGCAGACTGCTTAAGTTCTCCTGGGAACAATGCAAGATCATGTTCAGTTCCCTTCCCCCACATGTGCTCTCCCCCTTAAAGAGCTTGTAAGAAAAAGCAACAGTATTTGCATACCTTATGCAAAAGGATTACATGCAACAACAGTAATAGCATTATTAATTTCTGTAAAAACTTGTGCTACGTTTGAACACAGTATCCTTTCTGAACACAGTAGTGAAAACCTTCCTGAAGACACTCTCTGCTAACCCTTCATCTGTGAACATTTCGGTGTGGGGCTTTCTTCACTGAAGCTACTTCTTGAGCCTTTTCTCATTATGTTAGTGGCCTCAGTGTGTTCATCAAGGACACACACAACCTGATAACAGTACACCTTAGCATTTTGTAAGCAAACCTGTCTTCTAGAAATTAGATTTAAACCAGGAAGTAGGGTGGCAGACATACTGTATTTGAAACCTCATTTAAATAACACATTTATTTGTGAACTGAAAACCCAGTAACGAGGTATTTAGCTTTAACTACACAAAGCACAGGTTAAACTCACAGTATAGCATCACCCATTGCGACTTCCTGCTGTCTCATCTCCTTCACTATTCTACTCATTTTCTATTTAATCACATCCACACTCCAGAAATGTAAGTTTCCAGAACCTGATGTAAATGTTTTGTAAACATTAACTTCAAGACTCTCAGGCTGTTATTAAAGACTGACATTATAAAATGAATATTTAATACTCATTCAAGAAACTACCCAGATTAAAGACCTTAATCATATTTCACTTAAGAATTTACCTACATTTTGTTTATACAGCTAGCAGAAAGAAAAATAGAGTGCATGCACATATGTATCCACATGTGTTTTAGTCCAGTGCCATACAGAAGTACTAGCATTAATGGAGTGTATAGAATTTGCAAAAAAATTACACACAAGTTAAAACTGATTTTAAAGGTATGACACACAATTCAATTGATATCGCAATTAAATATAGTCCACTGTGAAGGATTTATTCACATCCTATTAATGGATTCCAAACATTGACAAATAAATATTTAGAACCTGAAAAGTCTAAAAGCTGACAAAAACAAAGTGACTTTTCTAAGGTGACAAGACAACTGCACAAACATACTTTTTTCTTCTGAAGGAAGACAAAAACAATTTCATGCAGTTAATTCATATTCGGACAGTTCATCGCAAAACTTGGATTTTAACAGCACTGTCTTTTTAAAAAACATAATTTTGCCAGAGTAACATGCAGAACAAAAGAGTACCACCCTTTTTATCCAAAACAAAGGCATTCTAAAAGGTCTCGTACAGTTACCCTGATGAAGAAGTTATTAAGTAAATAACTAGTGCAAGCAATTTTTTTCATTTTAAAGCACAATATGCTAAACAACATATTCTCCTTTTTTTGCCAGATTCCCATGTAGGATTTGCTTTGTTGTATTACAATCTCAGGAAAGCATGAGCATTTGCTAGAGTCTATTGCCATTTGTTCAAAGTTTGATCCTAGAGTTTCATTTTTAAAGACAAAGACAGCTGACTCCCTCTCCCCCCCTTTTCTCCCCCAGCCTCCTCCTCCTACATGAAGAAATGTCTTTAATTTATTTCTCATAAAGAAACTTACAATATTTTATGTCTGAGGCACTCAGTAGGTTTCCTTTTGCAAGGCTGAGGCTTCTGACTAAGATTTCTAAAGTGCATTTACAAAGAGAAAACAAAGCCCAGCAGATCACTTACCCTCTTTAGCCACGTGAAATGCTTGTAAATATCAATCTCACCATCCATGCTTTGGGCCCATCTCAGCAGTCACATTCCCAGGGTTAAAAGAAACTTTTGGAAGCAAGAACAGTGCTTTGTTCTACAGGATATAGCTGTGACTTCTTCCCCTTTCAACCCGCAACTTCTAAGATCTCAAAAGCATGCTCACATTTTAAGATAAATCTTCTGCCTCTGTCCCAGAGTCTTATCCCAAATGCTTCTCCCAGATGTATATATAACGCACGACTGTATAAACTTTAGACTCTCCCCCAAGCATCTGGGTTTCTTAAACAGCAGATCGGTTAGCAAGAACAATGCAACTCTAAAAATGTCAAAATATAACTTGCTAAATGATCTTTAAAAAAGGATCTTTCAAGAACAATATATACCTGCAGAAACTGTTCCCGTCTAATGCTGAATAACAAGCTAAAAATTATTAAGCTGTCGCTGAGAAACTATTTGCAAGTAATGCTTTCTCTGGCTTTCTGTTTTAAGAGTGGCTGGAACTCATTACCAAAGACCCCCTATTTCCTGTCTCTGTTTTACTCCCTCTTTATCATAACACTACTCAGACTTCTCAGTTTATTTCAGGATCAGACTAAACCTAAAAATAAGTTCTGCTCTTTGAGTTACTTGCCTGTCCTCTCAAAAGACATTACAGAAGAAGAGGAATTCGAGGACGATCCTGTGGATAAGTTAATTACCCCATAAATACTGCTATTGCCAAAGAGGCAATTTTCCATCTTAACAGAAGATGATGATACACTTCGAAGACTTTTGTCTGTTTCTGCTGAAGCCGAAGTCTCATAGCACAGCAAGTTTTCAAACTTGCCACACCAAGATAAATACATACGCAAAGCAATGCTCTGGCATGAAGGGAAGTTTAAAAGTGTTGCCTGTTACTGCGGTGTCCTCTAGTGCCTCCACACAGTAGTTATTATTAAGTTCTAGTTTTTCCCAATAAGCTCCAGTTTACAATTTTTTATCTCCCAGAAGTTAAAAGTGGGTTTGGCCTTAAACTGAACAACTGATTGCTGCACACACAAGGACAATTTCTTGGGCAATGCCTATTGAGACTAAATCACAGCTGTGATTCATAAGAATTCTGAAATTATTGTGATGATCTCAGAACTCACCTCCCCATTTTATTCAGTTTCTATAGCCAAATTCACACCTGTATTTAAGGTGAAGTAAAACAGCATTTTGTAAGAGCCAGTATCAAAGCTGCCCACCATTCTAATGATATATTGAAAGAACTCAAAGCCTAAAGCTGTATAGTGCCCCAAAAAGCAGTACTTACAGGGACCTGCCTGACCTCACATTCCAAACTTGTGGAAGTCACAGATATGTGAAGGAGTTTCTGCAAGGGATGCAGACTTTTATTATTTCAACCATCCTTGATATTTTTTATTTGATGGATCTGTTCTTACAACCTTCACTAATATAAATTAAGAGAGAAGGATATAAACCTAGACTTCCAGGTTTCTACATGTATTTCATTACCTGTTGTTAATTAAAGTCACAACAATGACTTTTTTAGTTTTTAGAAAGTTAGTGCTATGAATCTTGTCAAGGTGCTAGGATTTACTGAAATCACCAGTAAATGTGACAAGACAAAATAAATGGCTGTTTCCAAACTACCATGCTACAAGACAGATCTGAAGAGGACTTGGGTTGCTCTGTACATAAAATGTACTTATTCTGTGCTGGTTGTAGAAGCTTTTATGCTGTCTTAAAGTTGATGAGAGCAGCTATTTCTTGAATAGCTCACACCATCTGGCAAAAGCCTTAGTACACTGTCAATTAAAAAAAAAGAAAAAAAAATTATGATGCACTTACTATAGTACACTTCTCTATGCATGACAGCCCCTGACATGGCTGACAAACTAAAGACAGAATAGGGATTTTCTTGACATTAAACATGAACTCCCTATAGCTTAAGACATTTTTTCCCCCAAAAAACTAGTTATCTAATTATGGATAACAACAAATGCATCAAACTTCATCTCAAAGTACTGCATATCCCATAGTACCACCACTTCCGAGACTCGAGTTCCAGATTTCACCCATTTCAAAACACAGGCTCTAAGACTGTCACATCAGGCTCATTTAGCATACCCCCTCTTAAAACACAGCACCCCACATCAGCTAATGATTTTGGGTTTCATTTAAAAAAAAAAAAGGACAAAAGAACTTCATCACTCCACTTACTAGTGCCTCAGTGTAGCATCTGCAGCTAGGTGAATATCCATTTCCCCTTTAAAAGGATTTTAGATTACAAACATACCTTATTTCTGCCTTGTCATTTCTCCTGGATTTCATGCAAAGGCTTCTAGATTCTGCTACAGTCATTCTTCCTGATTAGAAGGTAAACGTGTCTGAATTTTCTGCATCTTATCAGCCACGAATGTTGACAACATACATTCCAGCAGTCACATGTTCCTTTTTAGCCTGTCACCTGCATGCTGAACTATGTATCCTGCTTGAGCTTTGGCCTGAAAGAGTTTCAGGCACCAACTGAATGCAAACTGATCATGTTGTTTCCCCCTTCCTCCCCCCACATTTGCTGAGAATGCTTTTCCATTTCACTAGAAAAGCAGGTTAGCTTCTCTGGGCAATGTGAAAATCGGGAAAATATGTTGCAATCTGAAGATTGCTTCACTGGGTTACCACTGTATTTTTTTCTTATCTTTACGAAATCCTTGTTCCTGTGTAGTTCTTTGCCAAATACAAACTTCTAGTTCAGCGGGGAATTAAAAACCATACAACTAAAACCACCTAAGATCACTGCAGTAGTACTACCCTCGAGTGTTACTGCAGAGAAGGACCTAGCTATTACTCCCTTCCCCCACCATACTGTTTATTTCTACAGTGTCATCTTCAAAAATAAACGAAAATACTCATCACGGCAATATAAATGCAATGTATGGCACTAAAATGCTTAAAATTAACAAAGTTTTTATACTTCACAAGCTGTATGAAAATTCATCAGCATTTATTTACCAATCCTGTACTTTCATAGAAAACTGCTGAGTGCTGCCACTGCACTGCTCCATTTGCCAAACACCAAAGGTGCTATGCACATGAATGTCTGCTGATTGATACATAACCCATAAAAACTTCTCATCTAAGTGATGCATTATTTTCTTAGTCAGAATGTCAAATATTGCAAACAAGATTTTAAATGTTTCAAATGGTAAACAGACACATCATAACAGCTTTGAAACTGAAAGTAACAGAATGTTTTAAACAACCAGCTACACTTCTCATGTCCCTGCATTCCAGACATATGAGGAGGCAAGAAAACATTCACAAATCCTATTGGAACTGTGGAGGCAAGGAGTCTGGAGTGTTCCCTCTTCTCCTACTAACACCAGAGCTGAGGAAGCACAGAGCTCTTTGCCACCACTTCCCCCTCTCTCTCACCCAGCTGAGGTCATATGAACATAATAAAACTGTATTTATTACTGCTATTTTAGCAATTTTGATTTTTATTCAATTAATCTGTGCTAAAACACAGGGTTTTGTCATGTTTCAGAGCAGCACAAATGCAAATGTCAATAGCCTTCTTGTATTGGCATGGCATTGCCTGGGAGGTGAGAGGGCACAGGAGTATGAAGCAGAGCAGAAGTTCCCCAGCCTCCATCAGGTCCCAGTCACTGGAGCACCGCACCTCTCCTCCTTTTCAGCAATAATTTTTAGATCATTTTGGTTTCAAAACCCATCAGCCTCTGAAAATACTGAAAGAATATACACTCAGTTTTTCAGGCCAAGAACTGAAATGGCCAACTATGCGTCTTCCCAGCCCCATCAGAGGAATCCAGCTGAGTACAGACCTGCAACAAAAATTTTCTCATTTCCAAGAATTAGTATAAACTTTTCCTACATCCATTACTCTCTGCTCCTCCCAGTTCTAGTATTTGGGCTGCCTTGGAAACAAAGGGATAACAACCAGATTTTAAAAGGGAAAAACTTCTCCAGCATGCCATTCACACCTGTCATTCTCATGCTGGAAAAAAATCCAAGAGCTTCAGAGTAAAGAAAGAGAGAATATGAGAATATGCCTTCACAGAAATACTTATAAAAAATAAAGTACTTTAAGTATTATAAAAAGTATTTATAAGTATAAAAATGCTTATAAAAAAATTCAGGCCACCTGTGCAAAAGACAACAGAGGAAGAAATATTTTTTTACATGGTGAGGAATGGCTCCAGAAATATTGATGAATCATTTCCAACAAGATAACATGTCTTCGGGTCATGACTAACTGATACAGAGGAGGGCCATGAGGATGATCAGGGGACTGGAGCACCTCCCGTATGAAGACAGGTTGAGAAAGTAGAGGCTGTTCAGCCTGGAGAGGAGAAGGCTGCATGAAGACCTCATAGCAGCCTTCCAGTATCTGAAGGGCGCCTACAGGGATGCTGGGGAGGGACTATTCATTAGGGACTGTCATGACAGGACAAGGGGTAACAGGTTGAAACTTAAACAGGGGAGGTTTAGATTGGATATAAGAAATTCTTTACTGTAAGGGTGGTGAGGCACTGGAATGGGTTGCCCAAGAAAGTTGTGAATGCTCCATCCCTGGCAGTGTTCAAGGCCAGGTTGGATGAAGCCTTGGGTGACACAGTTTAGTGTGAGGTGTCCCTGCCCCTGGCAGGGGGGTTGGAACTGGATGATCTTAAGGTCCTTTCCAACGCTAACTATTCTATGATTCTACGATTCTACACCTAAGTGACAGAGAAAGATTAAACTCTTGGAATAGAAGGAAATTAAATACTGCATTCTACATATGAGCATATTTGCTTTACTTGTTATAATTAAATAAGAAAACAAGCATGTATCCTGGGAAACAGACTAGAAATAATGTTATACATTATATTACACATAATGCTATACTTCATGTATGTTAACACATCCATAAACAAATAATTCTTTCACAGCATAAAATGCACTCAATCCTAATGGTTGAATTCTTTGATTAAAATCCATATTTCAGAACTTATCAGGCTTAGATGGCCATTAGTTCCAAGCCAGCATGGTTAACCCTCACCCTTACTGCATATTCAGGGAAGTGGGAAGGTAATACTTTAAACAGGTGCTGACATCTTTGGAGTCATTCCCATCTGCAGGCTGTATGTTATCAGGTATCTCTAGCACTATTATGTCCTTTCTGGTTACTGCTCAAGTAATAACTAAGCCCCCTTCCCTTGCCTTGCATAAAGACTGTATTATCAATATTTAGGTGAAGTTACTGTTTATTAATTCATTCACAGACATTTGTATTCTTGGCAGTTTCAAACATTCTTTGCCATATGCTGAAATGCCTTTTCTAGCCCAAGTTCTAGAAAACCTGTAATTTTTTGCATTAAACTTATTTAGAAGAAAATGTAGACACAAATCAGATTTTCTCTTCTACAGAGAAATCTTCACAAGGCCTTATTTCTGATAAAGATTATACAAATGCTTGTTATTTCCTTTTTAAGTATTTCATAATTTCAGGAAAATGTTTATCTACTTGTGAAGAGTAGCAGCATGCCAACATGTTGTATAATATGTCTAAAATAAGCATAACTTGTTTCCATTTTTGAAAGATCACAAAACCTGAGAATATATTTAGTTGCATTTTAACTAAACACAGGTCTGTTTATTACTAGTCTACTATCCTAGAAGAGAACAAAATAATGTTGTCGTGAATTATATTACTGCTATGTTTGTCATATGTTTAGCAAATGATATATGTCAACCTACCCAAAATCTGTGAAAACTGAACAAAGGTTACCTATAGAAATACTTCAAACTACCTTCAAACTGCCTTCCCTCTAACATTCCAGTAATACCTTTTGAAGGACATTTAAAAAGAAAATTTTGCCTCTGGCCTCTTTATTTGTAATTTATCTGTCAGTACCAATGTTTAACAAAACAATTCTCCCTTACTGATCCCTTTGTTAATTACTTCATGGAAAACACTTGCCAATGTTTTTTCTAGCTACAATTAAAAAAAGCAGGTATTTCATAGCAATTTCATTTACACATTAATATTTGCTAAAGTAATACAGTGTATCACATTTAAATCAGTGACTAGCAGTGCATCTGCAAATTCTAGCAGCAGATCACAATCTACAATGAAAAAGGACACCATGCATAACATTACACACAAAAGGAAAGATGAACTGATGTAATATTCAACCACCTAGTGCAAAGGAAGGCACCAAAACTAACAGCTGAGTTAGATAAATGGAACTGGATGAATCATATTCATGCTTTTGAAAGCTAACATACAATTTCTGCATACAATCATTGCCTTTTATAGAGTAGTCCTCTATTTCCTCTAGCAGTATCAAGGCGTGGATACCTGTGTAGGTGAGGATGGCGTCGAGGGCTAAACGTCACAATAAGTCAGTAGACTGCCTTGAAATCTTGGAAAAATTAACATACAGAAATACAGGCCTTGCTGTTATAACCAGAATGAAAGGTGGTAACCTTTCTTCCTTGATTAGTCTAAGCCTAAGGCCATAACACAATTCTGTTTAATCACTTCTGGTCATTGTAGTTCAAAGATGTCTCTGTTAAGCATTACTGACTATTACAAGGGTGAAAGAAAATGCCAAACACTAATCTCACCATGTCATTTTAAGAGAGATCTACATCAGCACTACTCACTGTGAAGGTATTTTAAGCTTCTATTAGTTCTTCATGTAGAGAAGACTTTCCTACCTGTGCTGACAGCCTACTATAGCAAGCAGTCACAGTCAGAGATGATAGGGTTGACTCCCAGACAAAGCAACCACAGAACATGAAAAAAAAAAAAATCAGGCCCGACTTAGAAGCATTCCATGCAAGCTGTGTACATCCCCTTTCCACTAGCTCCAAGGCACTGTCTAGTATTTATATATAGCCGCACACATTAAGAACAGTGCTGTTTCTTGTGTGCTGTGAATTGCTCTAACGTGCTGGGGGAGCCCTGAGAGGACTAGATCTTCCAGTCCAGGGCTTCCTTGCATCATTAACTCATTGAAAAAGAGTGGGAGCACAGCAGGGGGCTGGGTCGTATAACTTTTCAACTCTGACTATTGCTCAGAAAACATATCCATCTAATGTTTCAAGCTGGCAAAAATAAACATGAATGCTTATGGAATGACAGCTTTTCTACACTGTCCCAAGTGGGCTCTACTGGTCCATTTTCAATTTAACATGTGTTAATACCTCTTGGCAATGGGAAGATTCAGCTATATATATCTCCTATATCTCCATCGTGACTCTTAACAGTTGAGTTCTACAGTCAAACCTACCAGCAGATAAATATGGTGGCTTTAACTGGCATTGCTCAGAATATATTATCTTCCCACTCAGCTGTTGCTGAAAAATTCTATTGATACTTTTATAAAAACATGTTTTCAACAACATGGAAGTGCCCTGCATTGCAGTAATTTTCTGCCTCTGTTCTAGACAAATAACTCTGCAAAATGAATCTTAGAGAAAAGTGAACTAAAAAGAACCGTCATTATGTTTCATCAGAGCACTAACACACGCTTAAGATAAAACTTTGAAATAATTTCAAAACTTCACAAACTCCACCAAGTCAGAATTCTGAACTGGTGTTTACTGCTTAATCCATGTCCCTGTGAAGACACCGGGGAAGAAAAAAAAAAAACAAAACACCACCCTTGATCTTAACACAGAGTGAAAATAATCTCTTCTGAATGTTAATCATGACCAAATGGCAATCAAGACTCTAAGAAAATTCTGTTTCTGCTAAAGGTCTGGTTTCACCACTACAAAAAAAAAAACCAAAACCAAAACACAGAGCACGAAATGAGTCAAAGAACAGCATACATGACATTATTTTAACAAATCATCTTTACCACATATTCCTCTACTATTTCTTCTGCTCTTCCCCCTTTCTGTTTCTTCAAATTTAGAAAATTTAGAACGATTTTCAGAATTAGACTTCCAAGAAAAAAAACATGATCAGGAAAACACTAAGGAGTTTTCACAAATCAACATTTTAAGGGTCAGTATATAAAGCTACATGGTGAAGTGGCTTGCTTTAAATATAGATGTTCCACTGGAAGGAAGATCATGTTTTGTCATCCTGAAAATTAAGCTTTCAGTTATGCTTAAATAGTTTCAGCACCACTGTAAGAACACTAGGGTTGCTCTTTACTCAGAAATGGGTTCCATAAAGATACAGAGAATAAAAAAAAGCCAAAGTAACAAAGCAGCAGCTCATTTAGAGTTATGAGATGAAACTGTAACTAAATACATTCTCTCATAGCTCACCAAATCAGTCAGTTGCTACTGAAGCAGTTAATTTTTAATGCTGAAATTACTACCTGCTTTGTGATGTCACATGGTCACCAGCAATACTAAAATATTTAGCAAGAAGCACTGAAACTACACACAAAATTGTTTTATATGAACTCTCCATGATAATCTCCAGGAATTCTTATTCTGTTTTAAAGGCCAAAGAATTCACAATCACAAAACATGTAAAACACTCCCAACATTCACTTCAAGGCAAAAAACTTTAATACATTTAAGTCTGTAATTAATGATGCTTTATTCCATTTTAGCTTTGTCAAAAAAATTGTGCAGTTAGAGCAACAATTAAGTCCTCATTCTATGATACATGGTAATAATCTTGCTAAATTAAACCATATCTTTGTCAAACCTATTTCATCTGTTTCAAAGCAGTGTCAGCACAGTTACTGTGCTGTTACACTGTAAACTCAGGAACCTGACATGCTCACAGATCCCAGACCACAGAAATGTAAAATGAGCCTTTTCAAAAAGCTTAAGTTCTATAAATGGTGTGTCTCTTCCTTAGGGGCTTGTTGAGCATAAGCACAAAATACAACTCCACCAAATCACTACCAATGGTTCCATTAAAAAGTAACAAAGCAGATACTTTCAAAAGAGGAAGATAGCAAGCTATGATAAGGTATGAAACATGATGTCTAAAGTTTTCACACTCTAGGCACATCTAATTTCCCACATCTTTGGTATTTCTACCTATAGCTGACAGACCAAAGAACAGAACAGTTTTGGTAAGGACAACACCACAGACAAACAAACCACACAAAAGCAAGAACAACAAAACCCACCCTAAAACCCTGAATGAAACCAAAAGAAATCAGACTAACCACAAACCACAACTTAGTGATATTTAATGTATGATAAATTCCATAGATTGATACTTTGGAAATTATGGAAAGTAAGACTCAACTAAGACCAGCTATAGGATCTATAACCATGACAGAAGCTTCCTGACTGATCAAATAAGAAACCAATATGCCTCAAAGCTGACCAAAAGGCTAAACTCCAATCTTGCTTATTTAAACACCAGGTGTAGTTCAGCACACTAAGTGGCAGTTACCAAAGCTGCAAAGCTACTAATTTATAATGCTAGGGGAGCAATTTTTTACAGGTGGTACTTTCTAGATGATACTCCAATACTAACAAACAATACAAAGAAGGTTCTGGCACTTCTGTCCTCTAACCTGCAATCCCACATACTGCTGTGGGGCACAAACACAACTAGCAGGAACAGCCATACCTCTACCCCAGAGAGCTTTCAGGTTCTGATGACTGCTAATGCAGATGAAGCATACCAAAAAATAATTGTGACTTCTATTCCATACTTCTGCTAAAATGAAGAAGTTTTTGCTAAAACCCAAAATGCTATCTATTAAATGCTATTTGATACTATCCAGGAGGAGCTAGTCTTCAGTCATCTTTCTGACTCTCCTTTCTGCAGTTTCCCATAAAAGTAAATACAGGGCAGTGGCAAAACACAAATTCACATTATTTCCATCAGGCACATTGCTTAAACAGGGGCAATTTAGACTGGATATAAGGAAGAAGTTGTTTACTGTAAGGGTGGTCAGGCACTGGAATGGGTTGCCCAAAGAAGTTGTGAATGCTCCATCCCTGGTGGTGTTCAAGGCCATGTTGGCCAGAGCCTTGAGTGACATGGTTTAGTGTGAGGTGTCCCTGCCCATGGCAGGGGGGTTGGAACTAGATGATCTTAAGATCTTTTCTATGGTTCTATGGTTTGCATTCTTGATAAAGGATGGCAGCTGCAAGGATTTTTAGTGTAATTTTTCAACCATACATATAAGAAAAATCATAAAATAACACTTCTTTTGAAAAGAGCCTGCTTATCTACATTAAAAATAAACATCAGATTGCTTTTTGTATCTTTAGTTTCTAATGTATTCCTAGTCAGGATTATCTGGGAATACTTTTGACCTCAGCAACTCCTGTATAATGTTAGAAACAAAGCAGCTACCGTATTCTCTAAAACCAGTGGTTTATTGAGTACACGCTACAGCAGCCCTCGAGCTTCAAAGGAAGGTGCATTGACACCCAAAACAAACAGGTAAGGAATTAATTGTCCACAACAGAAAATCCTCCTCCAATTCAGCCTACAATAGCTCTAAAAAAAAAAAAGTTCAAAAGTATCAGCTCACCATCCACTCCAAAGTTTGTTACAATTCAGCTATGGCTACTGCTAGCAAAGATTGTTTGATATAATATTTCACATGAATGAAAAAATTAAAATACATTTCAAATATCTGCATGGAATCATTACCCTACACTTCAAAGTGAACAAAGACACCTTGTAGCAAATTCCACTTGAGAGTATCTGGATTTTTCATGCAATCAGGTTTTACCTGATTGTTACCAGTTTCAACATCTAAGAACCCACACCTGAGGGGTGCCTGTATGAGCCTCTGGGGCTCTTGCTCCCTAGTGCATTGGTTAGCAGAGGCAGGGTGCTCCATGGGTACACACAAAAGCTAAAGCACCCACATATTCATTAGATGTGTGTAAACAGGGGAACCCATATCCACAGAAGAGGCTGTTCATGCTTGTAATCAACCCCAGCTGTGAGAGGAAATGTTTGCATGTACTTGTGAAAGTGGTTGTGTGCCTGTCTGTGTGATTCTACCTTTTTGGAATTAGTTACAGAACTGCATTCAAAATTTGTAGGTGTTTCGTAACATTCTTTAAGCATCTAGTATTCTGGTTTACCTCTTTCATTGCTGATGTTGATCCTAAATATATAGTTAACTGATTTCTAGTTAACTATGCCTTTAATAAATCAACAAACTGTTTCATTGACAATGTGTTTAAGCCATGGGCACTGAGAAGGGCTTTTTTTATGACACTCCAACATTCCACAGACTAATGATTACCAAACTTCCTTTGAGCTTCCAGTGTGAATGGATTCACTGAGCTACAGAGTTCTCATTCTCTGTAGCTTAACTATCCTTTTTTACATCTCAAGTATCATGTTTCAGAGCTCTGTGCTGGAATTAAGGAATTTTCAGTATGGGACATAGAATCATAGAATCAATTAGGTTGGTTCACGCTGTCTGTGAAGAAATTTTTCTAATACCCAATCTAAATCTCCCCTAGCACAGCTTGAGGATGTTACCTCATAATGGCCATCACTATGAAATACATGTTTAGATGATCTTCAGGTGCTTTCTAACCCTAACCATCTATGATTCTATATTCCATTGCACTAAACTGAGCCGTATTTCTTCTTAATTCCCAAGTGAAACTGACGGTTTTCAGTGGAGAAAGTGCTTCCAATTTTGACACCCACAGAAATTGTGCGCATGCTTAAAAATTATTTGCATTAAAAAAATATGAGAAAGGTCTACAGATACACAGATTACTCTCTATTTTCAAATAACAATCACAGCAACTGTGCACTACCCTCCTTTTGCATGTCTTTAAAGGAAGTGTAGAATTCATTAATATAGAACAGTGCAAAATATATTAAAAACAGTGATCTCAACATACTGCACTAGAGATATGCTACCAGTTTCCCTGTTCTGTCTGTTCTGAATCCAGAGTGCCCTAATGATGCCACTCTTGATGCACCGGACAAGATTTCTGGGACACCAGTAAACTGCAACTCCAAAAGGGAACTGTGGTTTCTGTTTTGGCTGGTTTTCCATGGAAAAGAAGAAGTAGATTAATACGAGGAGTCAAAACACCAAGTGTTCCCTACATTGCAGAGCTGAAAAGCTAGCTTAATTAATATTTCTGCAACAGAGGGGCCAAAAGCCAGATGATCAGATTCAAACTGTTCAGTTTGGTAGTTCAGGGCCAACTTTACTGTGAACAACTCTGAAAATTGATGTCTTTTATGCATTAAAATATATTTTAGCTATTACAAAGCTTTGAAAAAGCGTTACAATTTCTGCTATGTCAGGAAGTCAGTAAGAGCTGGCCTGAGGATATGGACTCAAAATCTAACACTGCAAATCCAAATTAATCATTGCCTCCACCCTTTGCTTTCAAAACTGGTACCAAAATCTCACTCCTTTCTCTCATACAGTCTAAAACAGGACTTTCCAGCCATAGACCTGCACTCTGGAGAGAATGCCAACAAAACAGCAGCTGACAAGTTCAAACAAAAAGCACAATCACATTAAAGTGACAAAGCCAGAAGAAAACCTATTTATCTAGAAAACTTTCCAGAAGCTGACAAAGTGGTAGGTAGGGTTTACTCATTCAGAAACCATCATTCACTTGCAGTGGCAGGCTTGGTGAAGAGGAGTGTTCTGGTACTGCTGTTTCTCTTCCTTCACATCCAATGGATCTCTTCTTTTAATGTCTGTCTGAAGATGTGCTCCTCACCTGGTAAGCCTTAGTCTTTTCCAAGACAGTCACATGTTTATCCCCATCTATCCCAGTATGAATATCTCACATTCAGAAGCTAGAGCTTTCCTGCAATTACCCCCAGTACCTGGAGTACAAGATACTTCAGATGTTCATAATACCCATAGTTAAGGTAAAGAAAATGTACTGAGAGAAAGTTTAGAAGAATCATCCAATTTGAATCTGTCACTCCAACAAGCAATGCCACCACATTCCAAATTGGTGGTCTAAAAATTGAAAGTTTTATGACTAGTTATAAACTTTTTTTTTTGTCACTAGCAAAGAACCAACAACAACAAAAAAAAAATCCCACAGAAAAGGTATCTGTCTTGGTAGTTCAGTTTTACTTTCTTTTCTCTCACCAAGGATAAGTCTATTTACCAACTTCTTAGACTCCTATATCTGCATGGCTTTAGTAATCAACACATTAAAGTGCTTTCTTCTCTTTCTAAAGAGCACATGAATTGTTCACCATCCCCTGTAGTTCTCCAAGTATGCAGATTTCAGTTATTATAAAAATAATTGAAGCATAAAAATACTTGAACCAATGCTGTTTGCAAACAAAATGGAAAAGCTATAAAATAACCACTCACCAGATTCTCTTCAAACCACTCTCGTATACACACTGCTGTGGCCCCCGGAATTTGATTTCGCAATGCTTCTTTCTCTTGAGGATCCTCTAGCATTTCCAGTGCCATCTTTAGATCTTCCAGGAGATGCAAAATTTGAAATGTGCCCAAGTATACTGATGGAGCAGGTGACACAATGTCATAACCACCATTAGCATATTCTGTAGCTGACTTTGTACCTAAACCAAGTAAAACCAGAAGAGACAATAATGTTAAGTAACTATTTTGTAAATTACAAATATATACATACTACACATTGCAAGGTTCGGACTTCAGATGCTATCTGACAAGTACCAGTATTTCAGGCTTACCAATACTTGAGTTAGTCTCTAGATAAATAACAAACACTGATGAATTAAATATGAGAGGCATGTACAAGCATGTTAAAAAAAAAATCTGATCTAGAAAACACTTGCAATGTCTATCAAATTACAAATGCCAAAACCTTATCACAAATCACTTGTAATTTTCCATGGGTACCATGAGAGGTCACTAACTTCTCAGCTACGTAGAAATCTCCACACATAGCAGCTTACGAAAGACTAAGGCAGTTCTTTGGCAAGAAACTTACATGAAAATAGAACATGTTACCAGAACTAGAAAAATCTGTAACCTCGGGCAGGTCTAAAACCCTCCCTCAGAGAAGAAAACAACAATTTAGCAATAAAAATTACTAAAGCAACTTTGCTAGCTCTCTAAATTATAAAAAGCTGTCTAAATTACAACACCTCCCTCCTGCCAGACCTCCAGCAACAGTATTATTTTCTCAAGAACAATAAGCACAACAATAAACATCTCACTTGATGGAAGAACTATAAGTAATACAAATTCTAGTATCTCCAAATCTTTTTGTCTTACTACTGTGCTTCAATGAGATGCACATTAAAATGAGCTGTAATTTCTTAGCCCTGAATTTCAGGCCTTGATTTCATTTACTCTCCCTTTGTTTCTTTCAGCACTTATCAGATGGAAATCTTCTACTTTCTCTACTTTTTACTTTTTTTCCCCCTCCTCTTTTTTACAATTCATTGCCTGAGGTACATAATAGACTGTATTCATGTTCTGTCTTCATTCCTGTTCTCTCTGGCATAAACAACCACATTTTCCCCCTTCATGGAAGATTTTTTCTTAGGCTTTTGATCGTCTCTATGTTGGACACACAAATAATATTCCTCAGAAGACTGCATCATCGATTTATATGAGGGGATTATAATAATCTCTATACTATTCTTTGTTTTACTCCTGTATTTAACGTAATTTACATCTTAGTTAAAAAAGGATCAGAAATCATCACTGGACCTTTGAAAATTAGTTGCTAAGTTATTTTCCTCAAGCAGATGTAACTAATTTGAAACCCAATCCTTAACTTCACTCAAAGCTTTCAGGAAAATTCTAAATAATATTAACTAGGTCTTCTTCAACCACTGCTTTAATGACACAAAGAATTCTGTCAGATCTGTGCAAAAAATTGTGTGGCTTGAACTCTACCATAGGATGTACACAGGTTGTTTGTTCCTTGTCTTTTTCTTTTTTTATTGTTTTAAATAGTGCAAAACTATCCCTAGAAATTTGTAAAGTTTTGCAAGGCTCAGTAGTAGGGATTTAATATTTTTTTAAAGCAACATTAATTTTCACTACTGCAGTATTACATATACCTCTTTTCAAACTTGGAATGTTTGCTGTTTGGTCCTGCTGAATTCTGCTGCTTATGAGTTTATTTTAATACCTCAAGAGTGAGATCTCATCTTAATTTCTGGCTAAGACCATGTCCAAGATAAGGTTTCTTCAATATCAGGTGCTGCAAAGACTGCTACCCAAGACAATTTCACCTCATAAATCAACATCGTCTTCCTGAATTATTTCCTATTGAGGAGAGGATCAGCTAACACTTGTGCTGGATTTGAGTGTTCTAATCACGGAGAAATATTTTCTTGTGCATTTCTATACTCTCAGCTACTCATGCCAGCTTCGTTATTTCTGTTTATGCACTTGCTAATGCAGATTAATATTCAACTCTGGCAACTAAAGATGGCAGATTTCCAAATTGTGTAAGAGCCATTTGGGTCATATAACCTCTTAAATCTTTTTATTTATCCAGACTGCTTCACTACTCACTTTTCAAACCGGATACACACACAAAGTGGCATTGATGCTACTTTTAAAGATCCAGCTTCCAGGTGACATGGTTTAGTGTGAGGTGTCCCTGCCCATGGCAGGGGGGTTGGAACTAGATGATCTTAAGGTCCTTTCCAACTCTAACTATTCTATGATTCTATGATTATTGTGATTAGGACTTTTAAACTGGTTTTCTCACTCTTTCTTTTGAAAAACTCCATACTAATTTTTTCTGCCTTTTGCTTAGCAAGTACTTCTCACACCAGAACCACAGACAGGATCCAAATTTAATTCATAATCAGCTTTGGTAGCTACTCCTTCAATGAACTGACAATTTAAAATAAATGCAGAATGGGAAATACTTAATGGAGCATTCTGTTACAGCATTCTTCATGTTATTTATGTGCATACTTTTTATATACAGACAAGAGAGAAACAAGCAAACAGAAATCCACACAATCCAAACCAACCACGCACTTTCAGGACCACAACCAATACTTGTGAAATAAAAGCCATAATCTTTAAGCTGAAGCTGAACAGAGATGTAAATCAATTGTTCAGGAGTTCAGTTATACTTGGTAGGTAGTTTACACAGCTAAATACACAGCCATATCATACACACAACAGTAACTTTCTTGACAGTATTGGCAACATCTTCCCTCACCAGTCTAAATGCCTTGCTACATATCACATGTTGCCTCCATCCTTAGATTATCATGGTTACAACATTACTGGTAACATCTACCTTCTACAGAAAATAATTTAAAACTTTGCAGGAAAACTCAATCACAATGAAATTCACACATTTGGGCATGTCTTTATTTGATTTGCATCTACCAAAACACTAGGGGAAAAAAAACCACATATATGCACATCCTTTAATCTTGGCAAGCAGAAGAACTGTTGCCCTTGAGAAATGCAGTTTTATAAATGTAAAACTTCCGAAGTGCTGAAGTACAGGAAGGGCCAGGCAGGGATTATATGTTCTGTAATTTCCTGAGACTGGGCATACTCAATATACGTGCTTCATTCATCCTAAAGTCTTCAACTGACTGTTCAGACTGGCAGAATTCTAAGCCGCCTCAAAGTCTCTCATTTTGCACAGTAGTTGAAGGTCATAATTTCTCAGAACTCTCAAGACCTGGGTCCATGTGTAAGGCCTACTTGCTAAGTTTCCATAGTTGTAATCTAAGGTGGGCCTTGACAACAGTACTGTCTTGTGCAGGGACATTTGGAAGGTGGTAAAATGTTTTTACCAGGAAAGACTATCAGCTTGACATCTCATGATTGAGACAGAATCAATTCAAGAACTTTCAGGTGTTTTCTCTTACTGTTACTTTCCTGCCTCAAGTTTTCCTCCATTTAATTTTGCATGAAATAAGAAATAAAATGAAGCTTGAAGAAGAAAATAATTTTCTATTCGTTGCTAAGAAAAACAGGACGCAACAAATTAAAATCAAAAACATCCTTATGGCAAACTCATGTTCCCTAAATTGCCTAACAACACACAAAAGCTGGTATATCTTATGATTTACCACATACCTATGACTGGGAATTAATTTTGAGCATAAATAGTACAAGATTTTAAATTGAAGATGACAATAAAGGCACTTGGAAATTGTCTTAGCTAGTAATAGTAAACAGACAGCACAGTATTTGTTTCCTTACATAAATAAAGACGTAATGATCTTACAAGTCCATAAATTACTATATGCACTAGTTCCATTAAACCTTGAAAAGCAAAACATCTCTTTGATTAATGCCAATTAAAGATACATGAAGGAAGTAGAGACTGAAAGGCTCAATTTAATTAATAATTTAAAATCTTTTAACTGATGTTATTATCCACAAAAGAATATATATTTCAATATATCAATACTATTCAAAGTTTGTATTTAGACTTTAAAAAGCAGGCCCTGTTGAGAGAAGAATGTACCTGTGTCTGATACCACCAGAAAGACAAACAAAAACCAAACCGTTATCTGTACCCTTACTATGCTGAGTATATACAGGGCATAATTCTTAGATATGCTGAAGATTCTAGTCTTCAGCAATCAAAATTCCACTAGTTTCAATTAACTGGGATCACAAATATTAAGCAGGGACTTAAAAGTGCTTTGCTTGTCTGGATAGGGGCCAGAGTACTCGAATCAACAGAGGTTACAAAGCTCTCCCATGAGTAAATCTCTTTGTCCAGAACAGGAACTACCCAGAACTCAGTGCATCACTAAGAGCACATGACCTTTCACACCTCCCCATCAAATAGACTCCTCCACTGTGAAATTAATTTTAAACTTGTTTGTGATGGGTTGCACTGTAGTACCTTCTATGATCCTGGGTGAAACGGAAAACAAAGAATCCCTCTGAAATTCCTCTGAACAACTAATGCAATTTATACTAGGTAAAGAAATACAGAAATGCAGTTTAACCCAGCATTTAAACTGAGAAAGCTTCCTGGTTTAATGCCAAAATTCAAATAAATCACAGGCTTTCTTCTCTTGTTTGCTCTCCATGTAGTTTCATATTAAGTAGGATATATATTGCTCAACAGAAGAACACACCTTGAAAAATAGAAGTAAAAGGGCATAGGAGTAAATAATTATATTTCTTTTAATTAGTTTAAACCTTTAAATCATCATGCTGCAAAACACTTTTAAGTTTTAGCACCAGACAGTAAGAATTTTGCAGACTGATGCGAAAAGGAAATTCCATAGTGCGAACAGAACACTACATGTTATCAGTGTACTCTGCCAACAATAATTAATTTGTGTGTAGTTTTATTACAGACAGCTGAAGTGGGGAAGAATGTGGTTCAAGCATGAGAATTTTACAGATACTCAGAAAATAAGAGCAGTTTTAAACTCTTGCAAAAAGACTGATTTTGTATAGCCTTGAGCAAGTCACAATCTTTCTGTGCCTCATTTTTTTTCCAGGGGTAAACAGGACACAGGGGAATCTTTTGTCATTATGTTTATATAATACTCAACACCATGGTTTCCTAGAGTACTACTGGAACACAATTAATCATCATAAATGTCCACCTTAGAGGAGTAGGAAAGGAAGAAAGAAAGGGAAAAGAAATATTGGAACTAAGACATTCCAAGCAGCTAGTTCCAGCTTCCACATAAAGACAGAGTGGATGAAGGAGGTTAAACATTGCTGCCCAGTATATGCATAGAATAAAGAGCAACATTAAGTAATAAAGAAAGAAAAACCACTTGTAAGTTACACATTTCCTACACCCTGACCATGCAAGCACATTTTCAGTTCAAAGTTCCTTGCAATTAGCTGAATGGCTTCAAAGAAACATTCCTTTTGGGCAAATACATAACATGTTCAGAAAACAGCACTACTGGTGGCTTTCAAAATAAATTACTAGGCAAAAGTAAAGAAAGAAGCAGAAAGCCTTGCCAGCTGAAAATCAGCTCTCCTCAGCTAATACTCCATACATTCATCCATCACCCAACTTCCATCACTCGTAGCAGTAGATCCCGTTTCTGATCTCTCGCTTTTCCTTGTATTTTAACTTCTGCTCACCTGCATTCATTCTTATTAGCTAATTATTTTTGTTCTAAAACTGGCCGAGTTTTGTAAAAAAAAAAAAAATCTGGTAAAACACAGCTCAACCATCAGTGGTTAAAAAAAGATTTTCCTAAAACTGCTGACTCCTTTAGTCCAGAACAGCAAAAATCCAACAAAAGCCCCACAACAAAACCCAAAAGTTACTTCTATGCTTGGGTAAGGATGACTTCATAGAAAACTGAACTAATCAAGGGTAACAATTTTGAAATATGACCAACAGTGGTTTAGAATAAAATTACAAACATACACTTTCTCTGGCCTTTCAGTCCATCATTACACTGCTAGAGAGCTTTGGGTTTTTACCTTAGTTTTTACTCAGTAAGCATATAGGTTGTCCAAGTTCTTCCTCTCTCCTTCAAGACTACAGAGTGTAATTTTCTTTGAAGCACAAGTCTCTTTTTCCTCATGAAGACAGTCTTGAAAATGTGTATTTATGTAAACTAGCAGTAAAGTCCAGATGGGACATAATTCAGCCTCCTTGTTCCTAAGCCTACTGTCAAAGAAGTGAAGTAGCAGCTCACACAATCCTTTCCTCTAATACTGCAATGCAAAATACATCACAACTAGTGTGTTTTGAATCATAGCTCATATTAGCTTCTCCTCAAATCTCTGCTTTTAGATCTTTAACTACAGGGAACAATTGTTAAGCTGGATTAGCAGGAAGTCCTAAGAAAAAATTTCCAAGCTTAAAAACTTTAATGACCACATTCAGATGCAAGTTTCAAGAAGCTCAGATCACTTTCAACTGAGCTTTATTTACAACCACACATGGAGTCCTTGAGACGATTTTCAAGAAATGTCTATAATTTCTTATGCAAATTATGTAATTACTCAACCTTTTTCCTTTTACATGCTTACAGACTAAACTGTGATGTGCAGCACATTAGGTACTGTACACTCAGCTGCAACAAAAAGATCTATCCAGAAACACAGGTTAAGCAGCCTCACAGCTGGTGAAAAAAAGATGATGGATTATGCAGCTATGATGGAGATTTGAGTCTCCACTGCACAGGAAGAACAGGATCAACACATTTTATTAAAGAAGAACAAATACTTGCACCCATTATCTCTCTAGTTTTTGTTTTATTTTTTATTTACGCAAAAATATAAGTGCATTTAGGGCCTATGAAACCAGTAGTCTAACTAATACAGCGTTGTGAGGCAACAAATACATCTTTTTAGTACAAAATCCTTAACAGCTTGTAGTAAGAAGTAGTAAGCTACTGGTAACATCAATACAGTTTCATGAAAAAAATGAATCTCTGAAAGCACAGGGAAAAGAACATTCCGTTTGTGAGGAAATAAAGGCATCTTGGTTTATAAAAATTACACCGTTTTTAAAAGACTCTTTCAGATCCACTTCATTGCCTTAAAGCAGGAAGTTGAGAAGCTCTGATTTTAAATTTAACGAACTCCTATGTTTCATAAAACTTGTTTAAATTTAGGTCTTAGAAATCTGTTCAGTAGCGTGTGAAAGAACTGACTCATGTACTGAAAAACAGATCACATCATATAAACCACAGAGGAACCTTTGTGTCTCAGATTTTCAATCCTATGGCATTATGGCTGTTAAGGTTTAACTTCCTCCCTTTGCTACACATTATATCTGAAGCTATTTACAATTTCCCCCCCCCCCCTTTTTTTCAAAACTTAATACAAATACCTATGGTGTATGGTTTTTATTTTGCATAAACACAATGCAGTACTGCATTTTGGCAAGCTGATGTAGGTGTCTAGGTCATGACTTCTTCTTGCTTTATGCCAACAGAACTGTTTATCTGTAGTCAGAGATAAAGAATTTCAAGTAGCAAATTTCAATTGCAAAGCTCTCTTCATTTTAAATTAGATTTAACACTTATTTTCAAGAAAACTACTTTTGTTGTTTTGCTGATAAGGCAGGAACACATTCAAGAGAGGTAAGACACCAACTTGATCAGTAGATCACTATTTGACTTGAACCTTCAAAGGACAATTTTGTCCTAGGCAAAACAATTTTAAACACCAATTTTTGTGAAAGATCATTAAGTGTTTATAACAAATTCTCAAGGCTTTCAGCTCCATAAGATTCTTTACTACTGTTCTGTTTATAGAGGGAATCCATCAGTACCACAAACAAGATTCAGAAAGTCTTCACCCTAACTTGTGCTCAGAGCACCACTATCTGTAAGAAAATACACTTAGGATAGTAAGAGTATGGGAAACATGTTTCAGGACAGTAGCACAAATAGCTATAGTGCTTAACCTTTTGCAAGGTTAAGCACTCAAAATTGAGGAAATTCCAGACTTCAGGTTGCTCCGGCAATCTGGAATAAGGAATGCATTGACAATGCCATGCATGTGCAATCAACCTTCAAATTGCCATGATTTTCACATGCTTTTAAAATACAGGTCAAAATCGCACCCGAAAAGTTATGCAAGGTCTTAACTTGAAGGCTACATGATGTGTAAAACCCATACAACATATATTATCAATGGCTGCAGTGGTTATTCAAGTGTGAGCACAGTTTGTGAGGCCATGTCTGAGATGTTAACAAACTTAAAAAACACAGATAGATAGTGTGAAAAAATAAAGGACTAATAAGTAGAAAGAAAGCGAAATGCTGTATTTTTAAAGATATAAAAGATTTTAGATTGTTATAAATCTGTTACTGTTGATGACATCTAAGGAGTTAATTAATTAGCTTTCCCAAAGTATCAAGTTAATTAGCATGAAGCTAATTGTCAGCACCTAACAAGCTATAAGAAGTGTTATAAAATAAAGATAAATGTTGAACTACAAATTATAAACCCTAAAAATTTGTGTTAAGCTTTTATAATTTCCCCTTTAATGTCCAGAATGGTTAAAGTTCACCATTTTTATCCCCCCCACCTCCGCCATATTCGTGCCACATCATTTTCTGCAACTGTTATGCCAGGTTACCTATTTCTCTATCAAAGACCTGCTTTCAAGTAATTTACTGTTTAATTTCCTTTTCCATATCTTTATTCTATCTCTATTAAGATCTATCCATAAATATGTTCTACCTAATGGTTTCAAAAAGCCACTGTATACTTCACAAATGATCACCTTAATTAATGCATAGCAGTAACAAGATAAGCAAGCGCTACGGTTAGATTAGTCCTTTTGTTCAGAAAAAAAAGCCCAAATTATTAATTGGAAAAGAATGGAAAATGAAAAGTAACTACACTAATTATAACTGAAGCACAGCCTTTTAACACAATCACAATATTTTTAGAAAACACAAGAAAACCACAACTGTTGTTCAGTTATTCTGATGTATAAAGAATTTTCATTATTTTAATTAATCTGTTTCTCCCATTAGTATTTCAACTATAATTTGTGCCAGTTCAGTGCACTGAAATAAATGTTACGAAAAAAAGTTGTTCACCTTTACCATAGAGCCTAAGTGTTTAATTGGAAAATACTGGGAAGTTTGAATAGGACATTAATGATAAAAATATAAAACCATCTGGAATATACAAATGAAGATTAAAAACAGAAGCTATTCTTTAGTCATCCTACACAATCACAAGGGACTCATACTGCCCATCAGCTGCATGTCACTCAGGGTACAACTCAAGTAAGATCTACCCACACCCCTACCCACAACACACACCACGAAAAATAGGATTAAGTGCTCTCTGTCTGGTCTGGACAATTTCAATTCCTTATGAAGCAGAACAGAGTTGTCTATCTTTTTCTCTTAAAGTGCTGTGAGAGTAGTCCTTGCATTCTGAATGAATCCTCTGATGAGGTATATGTGTATTCATGGGTAAAGGATGAGGTCACAGGGAAATATTTTGATTTCCTGTTATTTTTGTAGGAACTTAGTAAAAACATTAGTCCACAAAATCTAAACTTCATCCAAAGGGTTTCAAATAGAAATGTTAGTATGCTTTGTCCACTCCTGCATTTTTAGTCCAAATTCTAATCACTTAACTAGAGGCAACTTAGTAATCTAACACATCCAGGAACATAGCAGAGCTCTAGAACTTGAACTCTGTGGATTTCATAGTAAAATTATGATAGGGCAGAAAAAGAAAAGAAAAAATGAAGGAAACACCCCGCTCTCCCCAGCGCACACACAGACACACACACACACACTGGTCCTCCTTCAAATTCTGTCAAATAGATGGCATGAAGAAAATATATTAAACTTGAATTAAAATCCTGTTAATCTCTTATGCATAATTCCCTCTAAAGGCCAATTTTTCAGCAAGGGTGAGTGAACTGGTTGGGTTTGCAGCACACAACTAAAGCAATGAACTGACCATCAACATTCTACTACCTCAGGAAAAGGGAATTTAAATATGCATACTTTCTGGACAACTTCTTCAAAGTTTTTGTTTATATTTTTTAATCTCTCAGTACTAATACTGAAATAGCAGTAGACACCTACACAATAACACGTTTATAACTTTCCCATTATTTTTCAGTAAGCAGTAATTGTAGAAACTGTGGTTAAAAGGAAACTCAATAATTAAACTGATCAGTTGGTGAATTTGAAGACAGCAGTAAACAACAATATTGTGACAGGAGTTTGGTCATTACTCATGAAAGGAAATCATGGATTTCCAGACTGTTGACAGAGAGAAGCAGTTTGATACAAAACTAAAATAAAAAATTATTTTCATTCATTAGGATATTCTGCAAGGAGAAAATAATCAAAATCTATAGTCACATAAAGAAACGCATTTTAATAAATGGGTAAAAGCTGAGCAAAAGGGAACGTAATGCTGGGGTTAATCCTCATAGGGAAGCAACCTCAGATAAAGAATGCATAGACAGATCTGACATATGGGCTCTTTCTTTAGAGAAAGCCTCTGTTTTGAGTGCAGGTCATTCTAGCTAATGGATGTCATGTTCATTGACAATCATATTAGTCCTTTTTGCTATTTTAGTCAATAAGACTAATCATCTAGCATGCCTAATTTATATAGCTAGGAGGGTGGGTTATCAGTGCAGATGTACTGAAGCATAAAAGACTTGGGAACATTGACCTATCTGTCAAATTTGATCAAGCCCAATGAAATTCAATTTGTTAACTTTGCTTCACAATCCTACTCTCATGCACTCTAATACATTTTGTATTGCACTGAGATGCACATTCTACAGTGAGACTTTTTATTTGGATTAATGAGAATCATGTATGAGCTATGTTAACATTTGGAGTAATGGACATGACTTTTAAAAATAGAAGGCTAAAAGTACAAGTAAATCTGTAAATATTTGTAGTAAATATTTGTATTTGTATTTGTAAATAAATATTTGTATTTGCATGCCCAGTTCTTACCTTAAAGGACAAGGCCACAATTTAATATTTTAACAATAACTAGAGCTAAGAAAAGAAATCAGGAGTGTTTTCTCATTAAACAGAGAAAATGCTGGTTTTGCATGTGTATATATGTGTATATATATATATATATTCAAGCTTCAAAAGTAAGCCAATGCAAGTTACATATCTCTGGACTTCTCACTTCTTTAAAATAGTAATTAATGCTTATTTTGTGCCTAAAGCAAAGGTTTCTGAAGCCAACAGAAGAGCATAGCTCTTCTAGTACCCACTCAAGTCTCATCCCAAAGGAATTATTTTTTTCATCAGGTACATAAGGCTCCCAACAGTCATGAAGTTTAAGCCTTTGTCTTTAAATCCAGTGCTTGCTAGAGATATCCACAGAATCTGGACAGAGTGAACTGCAACAGCACAAGCTCTGAACAGCTGGTTTTTGCTGTTTCCAGTTTACTCAACAGCACCTACATTTGCACAGATGATTTGTCCAATATTTCCATTTTTTATGTATAAAACTGCAGTTACAAGACTCATTCCTGGTTTGTTTCATGACAATCCTGCAGTCTTCCTCCTGAAGGAGTTTCCTATCTTATCTGTTCTCTAACCATACAGGATGAGAGAACATTCCTATTTTACAGTCACTGCCCAAATTGCATACAAAAGGTTACTGGATTGAATTAGAGAGGATTAAACTTGAATAATTACTATGTTTCTCAATTTGAGACGAATTGGAATAATAACCGTGTCTAAGTATAGGCTCCAGCAGATATATTTAGCCCTTCAATCATACCAGAATATTTAATAAATAGTTCTGGAACACATGAACATTAGCTAGAGGAGAATATCTAGAACAGACTCAGAGTCATAGAATAGTTAAGGTTGGAAAGGAGCTTAAGACCATCTAGTTCCAACCCCCCTCCCATGGACAGGGACACCTCACACTAGACCACGTTGACTAAGATTCTTTCCAACCTGATCTTGAACACTGCCAGGGACAGAGCTTTTACCACTTCCTTGGGAAACCTGTTCCAGTGCTTCATCACCCTCACAGTAAAAAACTTGTTACAGCTAACCCAAACTTCCCCGGATTAAGTTTGAACCCATTACCCCTTGTCCTATCGTTACAGTCCCTGATGAAGAGTCCCTCCCCAGCACCCTTGTTGGGCCCCTTTAAGATACTGGAAGGCTGCTATGAGGTCTCCACACAGCCTTCTCTTCTCCAGGCTAAAGAGCCCAAACTTTCGCAGTCTGTCTTCATACACGACAGTGCTCCAGCCCACTTTTTGTCCTCATGGTCTTCCTCTGGAGTTGCTCCAACAGCTTCATGTCCTCCTTGTGTTGTGGACACCAGAACTGCATGCAGTACTCCAAGTGGAGTCTCACAAGAGCAGAGTAGAGGGGCAGGATCACCTCCTTCAAGCTGCTGGTCACACTCCTTTTGATGCAGCCCAGGATACAGTTGGCTTTCTCGGCTCTGAGCACACACTGAAGTCAGCTCATGTTAAGTTTCTCATTGACCAACACCCCCAAATCCTTCTCTGCAGGGCTGATCTGAATCACTTTTCCACCTAACCTGTATCTGTGCCTGGGATTGCCAACCCAGGTGTAGGACCTTGCACTTTGCTTTGTTAAACTTAATGAGGCTGGCATTGGCCCACCTCTCAGGTGTGTGAAGGTCCCTCTGGATGCCTTCCCTTGCCTCCAGCTTACCAACCAAACTCAATGCGCATTAAAATGTCTTATCTATTTCTAGTACTGGAAAATAACAAGTAAATAAGGTAAACAACCTTCCCAACCAATCGAGCTTTTGCTTTATAACTAAAAATAAGTAAAGGAATAAAACAATTTGATTTTTTTATTGGTACAGGTAGATATAATTCCAAAATCAAACAGAAGTATTCAGTTAACATTGATGTGACTTGACAGATGCATTGCCTGGAAAATTTCTTGGTTCTTCTCCCATTAGATATCTTTATATAAGCCTGATTTCCATATCATACTGAATATCAGTGGACATTAGACTAAAAAAATGTAAGTAATGTGAAGTCATAAAGTCAGCTCTCTAGAAGAGATTGCCAGTTTGCTCATGAGTTATCCATGCACTGTGGAAACAAACTCTACATACATCTAGCATGCTTGAATATTTTTGGTTTAGAGCATGGACACCAATGCCACTATGAAACAGCTGTGAATGGGAAGCGTAATCTGCCAGTTCACACAGAACATTTCTTCCATCATTTGCTTCACTTTTCTGTAACACTGTCTCCACCATCATGGGCAACAAAGCGTGTGGGGGGGGGGGGTGTAAAAACTATGCTCTTTGGAAGCCTGAAACAATTTAATTCTATTCTTTATGGAGATTAACCCTAAAATGTTATGGGCACAAACAATCTGAAAAAAAAATGGGGAAAAGGAAAACAATATTAAAAACAAAACATCAACCTGGCTTCTGACCTGAATAATTTTTCTGGCATGAAACTAGAAGAAATATATGACTTTTTTTAGATATGTTTTAGATATGTTGCCATTTAATCTGTTACGCCACGTATCAACAAGGCTATCTTGCCATACCATGGAAAAAATACTCCACACTAAACACCTATTGTTTTACCCACAATGAGCCTCACAACATATTTCAGAGCTTCCATTCATGGAAATACTGCCGAGTAGCAATGTTATCCTCTCAGTGGAAAAAACATAGAGCCTGTAAGTCTACAACACTTTATTGAAAGGAATATGAAATGGCATTATCGAGTAAAACTTTCCTTTTTTTTTTTTAATCTTAAAAAAAACATAGCACTGCTCAGAGAAGCAAGGCAACAGACCTGTTTGGTGAATGTGTGGTGTTTTATGTTCATTAGAGGAGATACTGGACAATTTGAGATATGCTGGAAGCATGAATAAGAGAAAAGATTGAAACAGATGAAATCCTACAGAATAAAAAAGGCCCCTCAAAATTATTCAAACTTTTCGAAACTTTTCCTTCAAATGAAAGCATACAACAAAGCTCTGACAACTCCTGGAAGAAAATAAATGTCTAATCTGAAAATCAATTTAAATAGGATACGTCTACTTTTTCCCTCTCCCGATTTTTCTGAAGAATTGAATCATCAATGCATCATGATCTCACCAATGTGTGCTGGGCTATACATAAATCATCACAGATGAGAGAGACTGAGTTAAAATTTCTGGATGTATGCAGGTGGTTTATGAGCACATGTTCCATAGCATAATTAAAGGGACAGGGGCTTCTATGTTCCTCTGTTTCTTTTATAGCACTCAACACAATCATAACCCAAGGTTTGCAATGGCTAAGAAATTATTTTGGATCCCTGGTTTACGAATTATGGTTTGGGACTCACTGTTCTTGTTCTCTCTTTACATATCTGAGAGGTATTCCAATGACTATCTCTTGTGTGTTTTGCAAGAGGTTAAAATCTTGTTTGAATAAGGTTTTGCATTCAAAAAAAGAAGGAAGAAGGAAATACAGATCTAAATTTTCCTAATAGCGTAGAACTTGTTGCATTGGTGTGAAGACTTATTTGTGGAGTTATAGCTATCATATATTTACATTTACACTTCTTTGTATCTTAGCAGACTGTTAAAGCTTACACTTTTGGAATGAAGTGAAGATCCATATGTGAACTAGAAACAAAATATCTAGAGATCTTTTAAACTAAAAATCCTGAGTAGGACTTCCTGCCTAAGCATGGTTAGTCTAATAGTTATATTTGAAGCTCTCTATTAATCTCTGGATAGAAGCCTTTACTAAAAGAGCAGGAAGAAACACAACTGCAGCAAAAAAAGGCTGATGTCATTCTCCATCATTATGTAAAAAAATCTGAAGGCACAGCATGGGTGTCACTATTTGAATTTATAAAGCTTTAGTGAATGCTTTCCCATTGTGCACAAGTGAGATCATTGCCCTACCCAGATACTTCTTTTAGAAGCTCATACTGTATAGTGTGTGAGCACAAGCCCCAAAGGTACGAGTCCTAACCAGAGAAATCAACTTCTCTTCTTGGATGCTGTAATGTTGATAGAAAAATTTTTAATTGCTTTACTATGACAGCACCAGAAGACAGTAAATTCTGTCTTGCATATTATGCCTTTCTCATGGACAGCTGTGTAGAAAAGAAATTCATAGAGCCATTCCTGAATATAAATTTTAACATGAAGATACACACTCCAACTCATTAGGCCATTATGGCAATTAATTGCTAAGCTATTTTAAATGCATACATAATAAACAAAATTATTTGATTATATATACACATTTTTGTATATTTTATATATACATATATTTATATCTATATGTGTGTGTTTGTGTAAAATATAGATATATACTATCCACCTAACTGAAAACTATTTTCAAAGCATGCTGAAATAAATAACTCATGCAATATGGAATGTGAATTAGGATGTATGTAAGTTAGAGAATTAGAGCAAAGTTACTTCAATATTCAGATGTCTGAGGTGGAACTGCTTGTTTTCTTCCTTTATTTTACTTTACATTTTCTTCATACAACTCTTCAACCACAGAAATCTGTGTGTTCCAGAGAACTTGGCAGATTGAGAATGATAATTAACAAGTAAACAGGAAAATTGCAGGACGGAAAAGCACAAACATAGCTAAATCTCTGAACAGTTTGGTGCAAAATAAAGCATTATTATACCTGCAATGATGTCATCCATCTGCTCCAAAGCTGCTTCCAGCATATGGCTAGCGTCAGAAGCCATCATCTGTGATTTCTTCAGTAGAAAGAGTAAAGGTCTGAAAAGAAGAATGAAATCATGTGTATTACACTAAACCAGACCTGTCACTGTTACATTATAGAGTAAGCCACACAAGCAAAAGTCCACATTAGCAAGAACACAGCCAAATATACAGTAATATGGAAAGTAAAAAACTTGTTCCCATGAACTGGGATTTATAATGTTTTGATTCGTTGTGGATTTTTTTTTAAGTGATTTTACTAAAACAAGTAAATGCAGATGGATATAAAACCAAACAATCTCAAATACTGGAAGCTACAGATTCCCCTACCCCTCATCCTTAACAATGATTTCCTAGATTCTTAGTTGTGTGCATTTCAACCTTTTAAACTGTGTGAGAAAAGGACTGACTAGGTTTCAATGCAGGAATGACCACACAGTGTAAAACTTGCTTAATCTATAAGCAAAACTCTATAGCAGCTCTGCTTTTTGATAGTTGTCTGAAGAGTAAAGACAATTCAGAAATTATTTTTACTTCTCCTTTCTATAACCTCATTCAATCTTCATATCACTTCTTTCATGATACTAAAAATACAGTTCCTTGTTCCAATAACAAAAATGCCCCAAGTATGAAGTTTCTGAAGTTACTGTTGCCCCTTTAAAGAATGATTAAAGACATTCATGTTTCCATCTGACATTAAGGATTACAAAGAAAATCTTCCAAAATTAGCTGCTACTTGTTAGTTGGTGTTGCTGGACTCTTAGTCAAGTAACAGTCACTGTTGTCAACAGATGACATTTCAAAGGGGAAAATAATGTATGCTATCTGTTTCACTGCCAGTGAGAAAATCCTCCCTTAAATAAGGCCCTTTTGCACATCACTTCATCACTGAAGTATGAAACCAGTGCCCACGCAGAGATGAACAGGGATTGTACTTATGCATGATTTCTGCAGTGCTCTAACATATGGAACACTGACAAAGCCTTTAAAGGGTCACAGAATTATGATTTCTCTTCCATGAAGGGTGCAATTCAGTCTTTTGACATTCAGTCTTCTGATATGGCAAATTTAAAAACTGTGATTCAAAAGGGTTAGAGTTTGACAGCTTTCTAAGCACTGCAAACACCCCATCTGACAACGGCTAGAGAGAGCCTTCAAATAACACAGGTTGTAGGTAAGTGTATAGGCCATGGTCATATGTTTATGGGGCCAATTATTCCAATGCCACTGAAATGGCACTAATCTGTATCATGTGATTGCCTACGCTAAGAATTCAATTACTTTGAATTTAAACATATATTACAATAATCTGTAATGGTAATTCACACAGATGAAAATATTTTTATGTTCATCCAGTGACAATTCAGACACTGGCCACAAGGACCAACAGCATGATTAGTAGCTAAACCACATATACATTCTCTCAGTTGGAGCTTGCCTAAACACTAGAATATAGAATCAGCAGTCAGAGGATAAAGTCAGCTTTAAAATAAAAGTTTACACATTGTTGTTTCAGGGGGACCATCAGAAAAAAAAAATAAAATCCCTAAAAGTATACTTAAGGCTGACTCCAAATTACTGAGCTGTAAGAAATGTTCAATCTTAGTAATAAGCCCAGAGCAACTGAAAATTTCTACTAACAAGTCAAAATTACTTGCTTCTTTTACAAACTAAGAACTCTGAGATGTAGACTTTTCTCCATTGTGTATGTTTCACCAGCAATGAGTAAGCTCTGTGCAAGGTGTGCATCCTATGTCCATCCTAGTCAATGTATATAACACCACTACCCAGAGGGATAGATGCAGGAACAATAGACAGAAACTAGTATGTTCTGAGGTCTGCCATTTATACTTGTGGTAATGGGTAAGCCATTATCTAACTTTAGATAAAATTGATCTGAAGAGCATTACAAGAATGCCTTATCAGAAAGCAGAAGAAAAATCTTCAGCATCACCCATAGCAGAATTTAATTTAAATGAATGGTTGGTTTTAGTATCTCCATTTTTGTCAAAATAATAATTTAACATGGACAATGCTAAATATAGCTGAATTTTACCAAAATGCATCTGATCCAAATATTTTATTTAATGGTATTACACAAATAATGCTCAGAATAATCTGGAAAGTCATTAAGTCAATTGATATAATTTCAAAATTTCAGAATGCTTACACATGTGAAGTTTACAGACACTCCCTCCAATTCTGTTGCTTCAATTTGTTGGATTTGGTAGATTTCCATCTTCTGTTGTCACATTTACCCACCAGTAGCTTAGTAGTTTCACTAAATATTTGAGAGGTACCTGATTCTCAACTGCAACAAGCGTCCTTCTTTGCAACATTTTTCCTAGTTCAAAACAATCACAACATTGGTCATAACCACCTCAGTGAAAAGAAACCCACCTACAGTAAGCAGCTGCCAGAGGTGCACATAGGCTGCTTTGCTACTTTGGCAGACGTGGCCATCAGCCACTCTCCCAGAAATCTATGGCCACCACTTGTATTGGTAAATCATGACAGCAGACTGGCTCGAAATTAGAAGGGAGAAAAAAAGTGGAAAATACTGAAAATAGCATAGAGTTTCTTTGGCTGGATTACACAGCAGGCTCTTACTTGTGCAGTAAGCTACCACTCTGTGCGCTTAAAGCAGCTAAAGCATCACACACTTGTCAACAAGAAATCCAGGACTACCATCTCTTCTAAACATCAAATACAGTATCTCATCATCAGTAGTGAAAAAGGTGCAGAAAATTATGACAGATTACATTACAAAATTGAAATTTTACTAATAAAAACCCTTTCAACCAAGAACTAGGCACGAAACAAAGTTTTGCTGAAAAATACCACCAGAACTGCATTATTTATCTCCTGTCAGCTTCCACACAATGCCCATTTTCTCACCTGTATCACAGTGTATTTGTTGCTTAACTGCATTAAGCTAGAGTAAAACCTGCTGATCAAACAAAGATTTATTAATAAATGCTATGTTCTTTGCTCCAGAGCGATAATGTAATATTACTTGTTTGACATCTCTTTCTAGACAGACCTGTTACTTGTGCTTCAGGCAAATCTTACTTTCCCAGACACTCCCTTCTCAGAGTGTACTGGTCTGAGCAGTATTATGAAAATAGCTCGCAGCTCTCATATGCTTTCATTTATTATTTCTGATCCAGTTCTATAGAAATATCTGCAATTGTGGATTCTTTTATTATTATTAAATAACAAGACACATGTATCAATCCCATGGCATGCCAAGTGCTTCAAACAGGATCTGTTTGCTGGTATTTTAATTGCAATTACTTGAACAGTTTTAATTCCTCAATGACATTAACAGATGCAGAACACCATGACTTATCTACCTCTATTAAAAAAAAAAACACATATTTTGAAAAATAAGTTTTTTCAGCTTTGGTAAACATTAAAAAAACCTACCACTAACAAGATTTAATGCTCCCATACAACCTTTAATATCAGCCATTCTAACCTTTAGGAATTATTAGATTAATGTATGTATCAGCAAAATACAAGAACCAATCTACTCACCTTTTCAGATCGCCAAGAAGAATTTACTTTTTTGCCTGATCAGTAGAAATTGCTCACTATTAATAGCCAAAGTTCTAACAGTTAAGCAGATATAAGTCGAAATTATAATCATCCTTTCTAAGCTACATGCTCACACTAATTTAGAGCCCAGCCCACAGATAAAGATATTGCAACCCTCTTTGTTGTAATTACCTAAGTAATAAGATCTTCCAGGAAGTGCAGACAGAGCAAACTGGTCTGAATGGTCTAAATTTATTTTGCTTAGCTACCTTTACCTTATAAAACCCAATCCAAGATCTGCATAATCAAGTGAAAAATCTCTGACAGAAACTATTGTGCTTAGAGCCAATATCCCTTACAAATTTCTTAATCTGATTTCTGTATGTAAAGTTATAGCTTACTGTACCCAAAAAGAATACAGTATTTAACAGACATGGTCATTATGAGCAAAATGTTCTTCAGAATTATGAAAAGCCTTAATTATATTTGAACCTTTCATGGCTGCCTTGAGCCAGCAGCTGTCCTGAGATAAGAATGTTAACATTTAGGCAACTCATAAGTCAGCTGTTTTTCCAGGGTTGCTCCTAATAATGAGGTTGCCAACTTTATCAGTTATGGAAAAGGGTGTGGTTTTTGACAAGAACTTCTGAAATCCAGATCTTCCTTAATATCAGTGCTTTGGGTGGCCCACAAATTCCTCTAACATTTAGAAGACACAGCTAATAATTAACTACTGCCACCTCTTTTTTTTTTCCCAGGATGAATAAATACATATTTGTAAAATGCTCAAAGATTCAAGAATCACATTGCTTTGTACTTCATGGTATAATGAAACATCAAACTGCTTGGGTAAGCTTTAGAAGCCCTTCACACATTTTTCAGCTGCAAGATAATTCCTGAGCTGGAATGAACAAATGTGCACAACCTCCAAGCCCACCACTTCCCACCTTGCTTCTCCTCCAGTCGCACACTCTATAGTACCCAGTCACCCTACAGGAACACAGCTGCTGATTTCATCTCTCCAGCTTTGCTCTGTAGCTCCCACGACACCACCAAATACGAAAGTTATAAATACATATTTGGATGGTGGCCTTTTAGACCCTGGCATCCTCTCTAATTAAAGTTAATCCTTAGTCCTAAATAACTATCCACAGCTGCTGGGAGCAGAAAAACTTCTGATGATTACTAGAATGACTGCCTAAGGAACACTACTTACACAGGATCCTCCAGGACCATTCAGCCATGAATCCTGTTCATCTGATTATAGCTTAAATTTATTTGTTAATTCGGACACTACCTACTCTATTCCACTTCATAAGCTTCATTGGAATAGACAGAAGGACAATTAGAAACCTTTCTTCATTATTTATTACCCTTTCTTGTAATAAATGAAAATAAGATTATTGAGGGTTTTTTTAAAGAATAATCAGAATGGGAATTAACAATAATTTTCAGCTAGAAAGCATAAAGTGTCCACACTAAGGGGAGGCGGAAGCTCTACAGAGAAACTTAGTTAAAGCTGGATTAGTTAAAGCTGGACAAAGACTTGATACTGAACTACTTAGGTAGATGGTAGAAGAACTAGTAGTCTCTGGTCAACATATTGCTGGGATTCCTTACATGAAGGGACATCCTTAGGTGAAGCACAGTATTAGTACTTCTTCAGCTTGGCAATGACAACCTACAGGATCAGGCCAGACGGTTATAGAAAATATGTGTCTTTTTGCATTTCATCAAGTTTTCTAAATGGAAATCATCCTGTTTACACATCAAGCTGTTACGGAATCAACTTAGCAGAACAAGCACTGCAAATAACTTACTTTATTAACTGAAGTAGTACAAATCCTACTGGGGATATAGAAGTATACAAGCACTGTGAAACAGAGATTTTTGCATGAACTTACGAGAGTAATACAGAAGTTTTATTGAAGGCGGCCCATGCTAACAGAGGACTAGAAGATCTGATATCTCAAAGAAAGATAAGGAGGCCAAATTTTCACATCTGCTCACAGTGTCCATTTTCTTCAGTTCCTTGATGTACGCAAAGGAGTGTTGTAAAAATCAGCTGCTTTGCCAAAGGACAGCAAACCTTCCTCAGCCAACAAGCTTAGCTTTTAGAACCCATACAGTCCTTGGTCCTAGTGCCTTACCTTCTATTTATTATTGCCCATAGTGTAATCAAGACAGGTATCCATCAGATTCGTATGACTCAGAGGCAGAAAACAGCTATGTATTTTTGGAACTCTTACACCACTGTAAGAACAGTCAAGCTTGTTCAGATTAAAAGCGTGTTGGCCGAGTGCTCCATCTCTAAAGATGTTCTGTGCAACACAGGTGCATAGTGATCAGTCTCTTGCTGTGTCTTTCTGCCAACAATGAGCAAGCATGACGCTTCATGAAACACAGTCTGGAGATGAACCATCATGATTCACAGATTTTGAAAGACCTACCCTCTGTAGATTCATCTAATTTCAAATCCATTTTATAAAATTTGTCAGTGAATGTTCGGCCGTTTCAGGAAAAAACAAGCAAAAAACCCAGTGGTTAATCACTGATCTCACTTTTTCATGTCACAATCTTACAGTCTCTTTCCAGTCCTATTACCCTTTCTCCCCCACAATATCTCTGTTTAACTGAAGAGTTATCCTGCAAGTCTCTCCACAGAATAAACCCAATCCACACTTTTTTAAACACACTTGTTGCTTCTCTATATACTTTTCCTTGTTTCATTGAATCCCTGTTGAGACATGATGACCAAACCTACATGTAGTGTTCAAGCTGCAGAGTACTTCTGACTCTTAGAAAAATGCCACAAAAGAAATACATGATGACGTTAGGTGAATATGTGAATGTTTCCATTCAGAGTAAAGCAATGGATCTTTACAGAAGTAACTCACTTCAGAGGATAAGAAGGAGAGCATTAAGCATTACTTAAAGGGGATAGACACAAAAAGCAAAAAACAAAAAAGTAGGTGAGGACTGGTAGAAGAACTGGCACCAGTGGACACGGAGATACCAGAGATGTGTTTTCCTGCAACAGAACCTCAGAGCAACATGCAGGGTTAACAAGCCAGAAAACTAACCTCTTGTAATCAAAAGACACAATTTTAATCCACAAAATTTCTACAATAAAAGCTGAGATCTGCATTAAACTACACAGAGAAACAATCCAACACAGACAAAATTAAGAGAGACACTTTTCATTACAAAAGCACCTGTACCTGTGTTACTCAGGTTGTAAAGCTCTGTCCTGAATTTGCCCCAACTTTATTAATGTGATATGAAGACTTTTGCAAAGTCTAGCCTTAGCTCTAGACATAAGACTGCTTTTTTGACTTTAAAAAATGTAATTCTATATGACTTTATAAAATGTAATTCTATATTTGCATTTTCCTTTTTTTTTTAAACACTTTGTTCAGCAATTTATAAATAACTGGAAACACCACAAGGCTGATTTAATATGACCCACCCTGCAACTGTGAATGAAAACATGCTGAATTCTCACTAACAGGAATTGACGGTATCAAGTACTTCTATATAAATTTGAGCTTCACTAGCTAGCTATTTTGAGGAATGTGTCTGTGGGAAACAACAAAAATAAAAATATACTTCCGTTAAAACCAGCAAATTTAACAGAGATGAATCTGCTTGCATTAAAAGCATTAAACTGGGAACAACAAATGGATCACTGTGAAAAACACCATACCCCAATATTACTCATCACATCAATGAAAATATAAATTTTAACAGCTGTGTCTATTTAACATTTATGCTTATAAACAAATCATTCTTCTATAGATTGCTTCTTGTATATTAATGAAATTATCTTCGGAAAAAAGCCATCTTCAACTTTTCTTCTCTTTCTCTGCCTAAATAATAAGTATAGCCAAGAGACAAAAATATTCTATGGCAAGTTAAATCCTGATCTAAAATGACACATTTTGTTGATTTTGCTCCTCCATTATTCAGAATATGGGACATCTTGCTCCTTTCAGAAGTGGCCAGCAATAAGTAGTTCTACCAAACATCGTGCCACAGCTGAATTGTGAATCTGGGAATAATAAAGTCTCCTATAATATTTACTTTACATACTTGAACCATTAACATGATTTTACAGTGATGAGAAAAAGCATCTGCAGAGAGGCAATGTTGCAAGACAGACACAACAGTAACTTCGCATCCAGAAGAAACATTTAATAGTCAGATTTATATAGGTGAGAGAAACTTGTATCTCCCATCTGAATCGTAGAAGAAAAATGAATAACAAGATGATTGGAGACAGATCAAGCACCCACTGAAACCAAAAGCTGACTTTAAAGGCAATGCAAAGTAGCCCATACTGAATGTGTGACTAGATATATAGGTGTCCTCAGTGACCTGTTCAATGGAGGAGCTGTATTTGCTGACAGAAAAACATGTTTACCTAGCAAAGAATCTTAACAGAATCTCCACACTGAAAATCCACTCACATTCTCAGGTTTTCTATTTCACATTCATCTGTGCACTCAACTGTTTCCACCCTATCACCACAACTGAAACAAGTAAGTTTCAGGTCACTGTATATATCGAGTTTTCCTTATTTGTTGCAAACTTTTTACAGGCTTAGAAAAGGAGTTCTTAAATGCTCAGCATGCTACTTCTGTAAAGTAGATACACCCAATGTCACAGGATGTGAGAGAGATCCTGGAAGTCAACTGTTACATACAGCACTATGGTGGGCATTCTCAAGTTCTTAGCTACCACAAAGCCCATCATGCCATGTTAGCCAACCATTTAAAGGCATTTATTCTCTGTTCTAGAGAAACATAAAATGAACAAGTTTCTGTGTCAAATCATGTTATCAAGGGTAAGCCAAATCTATTTAAATGTCTTATAAAATATACGTAATATGACCAAGAAAGAGATAAGAAAATGCAAAGCCACAGTTACACACATTAGAATGCCCATTTGAACTTGCAAAACTTAAAAAGTATACATCATCTCCAGAAACAGACTTAATTGCTCAGTAATGAGGCATGTATGAGCCTCCAAAGCTAGCATATTTAGTCATTTTGGATTGCAGGCTTGGTAGGGCACTGAATTCAGACAGCTTTTGGAAGTTTTACAAACTAAGAAATGTCTTTCTCAACACAAACTAAATGCAAAAACTGCACCTAAAAACAGAACTCACTGTTCTTCTAGTTTTTACATACATTATTTACATCTGAAGTGGAGTATGTAGAAAGAAAGGATTGCTTTTGTTCTCTTTCAAGTAAATGTCCAATATTTTTAAGGCATGAAAAAAATAAAAGACATTGTCATGAACATTAGCAATTAACTACTTGAATGTGAACAATGACCCAAAAGTATGTCAATAAATAAAACTGTGGCCTAAAACTTGTGCTACTATGTGTTATTTCCAGTTCAAAAAAAACTCTTTCAAATGCTGGAGTATAACAGTACCTGAAACACTACATTGTTATGAAGTGAGTAAAATTTTACTGGCTCTGAAATAAATGGATTAGCCACCTTTGTACTGACATCGGAGACAAATGAAACAGAATTCTTTTACTACTTTAAAGTGCTCGAGCGCCATTACAGCAAGGGCAGAAGTCCTAAAGCACACAGTAACAGTCCCATACAGAAATGACACCCGAGGAAATAGTGAGGGTCAGGAGGATTTCATGTTAAGACTTGGAGCAGCTTTTTGGAACTGTTCTACTCATATTTGGTTAAATCATGAATAGACCTATGGAGTTTCCTGAAGTAATAACTTAATCATGTATTTTACTGTTTGATAACAATTCCTTTATCAGACCTGTTTATTAAAAAAAAACCATAAAATTGAATTATTTCAGGCTAATGACTTGCAAAGTCCTTTAATCCCTAACAGCAACCAGCTGATTTGTCTGTACGAAAAACAGCTCAGAAGTTTCGTGCATGTGGGGCCATGTGACAGTGCATAAAACCTGAAATTAAGAAAATGATAAAAATAACCCAGAACTATTCAAATGATGGTCCATCGGATGAAATTGTTTCTTCTAATTCTGGAAAGAAAAGGAAATCAGAATTTACTGCCAGTTCCTTTGTTTCATTTTCCAGAAAACTGATCAAAGTCTGCTCCCATGTCAGTGATAGTGACATAATTATATTTTAATACAAAGTTTGTAAGTAAAATTTGGTATGTAAGAGAGATTTGGTCCCCTGTGTTTCAGTGGCTTTCAAAAACTCCAAGTGGAAATGTTCAAGACAGTTTCATCAATTCTGAAAAAAAAACAAAAACAACCAAACCCAACCCACTTCCAGTCTTTTCCTACTAGAAAAGAAAAACATGGTCTTGTTAACAAACACTGAAATACTGCTCTATCATGAGGAAATTACTTCTTCTTTATTAGTCATTACTGATTAGGGGTAGTTTTGCTCCATGACATAAACAGTACTATTTACTTCGTTAGTTAAGAAGAGCAAAATAGAATACATTCACTGTAAAATGGTATTTACAGACATACTGCCTTGCAAACTAGGCAAGCTGCCTAGCATGGCAGTTTTATCAGTCTCAACTAATTTGGAACCTCTGCTTCTAAGCGCCCAAATCTCAGTTTCCAAAGAAAGCCAGCAGTTGCTGCTCCCACAGTTGCTGCTCCCATTCTTCATAATTAGTCCCTGGATAATCAGAAGCTTTGATTAATAAAAACCTGTAAATGACTGCTGAATCCAAACTACATTCATTCTAGAGCATGAGCTCCCTGTGTAGCAAATAATTTACTCTGAACACAAACACATCTCCCCATGTTAAAAACAAATAAAAAAAAAGAACCCTAAATGAAGTCTTCTAGAATCCACCCTTTTGCAAGTAGTTTATGGGACATGAGAACCACCTGGGATTCACAATCTACACACAAAACTGAAATGCTAATAAAATCCCTAATTAAAATGAAGAATAAAATCAAAGAAAAACAGATTTAGACCACAATTCCTGCAACAGTTTTCTAGTCCTCAGCCCAATCTACAACTATTATGCAATGTTGCATGCACTGGACAAAGTATGAGTAACTATTGTGGACTATTAAGTATTTTTTACAGCACTACAGTATGTTCTACAAAGCAGGCTAGAACAGATCTCACACAAAAAGCCTGTTGTAACAGCTCTCCTTTTTTCTAGTAACAAAAGATTCTAATACGATTTTCCTTTTGTACACATGAAGTTTGCCAGATCAGGCTATAAATTGCTCTTTTCAGTTACAGGTAACATTACTACTTTGGATACATTTGGCTTCTTATACTGAGAAACATTTTAATTCAAGAAATATTTATTTAACAAATCATTTATAATATTTATGAATGAGATATTCAGGTTTAGTATAGTCTGTATTAATACTAAAATACTTTGTATATACGCTTTTCATTACAGAACACTACTTTCAAAACAAGAAATACTCACTTGACTCGTTTGGATGGTTATTTTCAGATGCAATGAATGCATTTTTTAAGAAAATCATAAAACCTGCTTTTGTTGAGAGTTTACAACCAGTCTGTGTTTCTAGTCCATGTAAGTAGCTTCTGAATTTTAGGATTTGTTCTTCTTCCCTTCCTGAAGCAATAATTACAAGTATTACAAAATAGTTTAAAACAAATGTTTTACTTCTGTATGTATATAAGCTTACATAGCATTTGCATAAACATACTTTTAAGTTCAGCTGGAGGAGGGGGTTTTTGTTTGTTTGGGGGGGTGGTTTTGTTTTATTTGGTTGTTTGGCTTTTTTTTTGTAGTGAGGCCATTTAATGCACAGTTAAGGGTAGCTGGGGTCCATGCCTGATACCTGGGTTGAAGCTACTACCACATTTCTGACAGTCTGACAGTTTCTGCAGCTTTTAATGCATGGCCTGAACAAATATCAACATCCAGTTACTTGTTTTACCATTTTTTCTCCTGGTCTGCTGGGTGACCATAAATATGACAGTGAAACTGTTTAGGGAATGATGGTAAAGCCACTGGAAGAAAACTCATTCTTACATGATTTCTCACTTGTACTGCAAAGTATATAGAGAGGTTACAAAGCACAACTTCATATCTTACAGTAGGCATAAAAATTTGAAAAAAAGGTTTTCTGCATTAAAGAAACAAAGAGAATTTACACTATAATTCAGGTAAGAGCTGATGTTAACTGCATTGTGAAGACTTGCACTTAAACCTAATGAGAACAGTTTTATGAAGCATATGGGAGTGTTACCGCAAAATCAATTAACTGCAGAATAGTTGAGTTTGGAAGGCATCTCTTTGGATCATCTACTTCAATTCCTAAGAGCTTGTTCTTTATTAGTATATAGGTTAACATTGTCTGGAAGTCACCAAGGCACTGAATGTATAGGTCATAGGTGATTTAACAGATAAAACATTATGAACTACAGAATGATAAAAGAAGAAATTCAGAGCAGCCGTGCAGAGAAGGACTTGGGGGTCGATGAGAAAACGAACATGAGCCAGCTTCAGTGTGCATTCGCAGCCCAGAAAGCCAACTGTATCCTGGGCTGCATCAAAAGAAGCATGACCAGAAGGTCAAAGGAGGTGATCCTGCCCCTCTTCTCTGCTCTCATGAGACCTCACTTGTAGCACTGTGTGCAGTTCTGGTGTCTTCAACATAAAAAGGACACGGAACTGTTGGAACAAATCTAGAGGAGGGCCACGAGGATGATCAGGGGACTGGAGCACCTCCTGTATGAAGACAGGCTGAGAAAGTTGGGGCTGTTCAGCCTGGAGAAGGCCACATGAAGACCTCTTAGCAGCCTTCCAGTGTCTGAAGGGGGCCTATAGGGATGCTGGGGAAGGAATATTCATTAGGGACTGTCATGATAGGACAAGGGGTAACGGGTTAAAACTTAAACACCGGAGGTTTAGATTGGCTATAAGGAAGAAATTCTTTACTGTTAGGGTGGTGAGGCACTGGAATGGGTTGCCCAGGGAGGTTGTGAATGCTCCATCCCTGGCAGTGTTCAAAGCCAGGTTGGACAAAGCTTTGGGTGACATGGCTTAGTGTGAGGTGTCCCTGCCCATGGTAGGGGGGTTGGAATTGGGTGATCTTAAGGTCCTTTCCAACCTTATTCTATTCTATGATAGAACATTTTAAGTAAAAGATTAAAAAGTCTTATGCAAAAAGATATTAATACATCCCCTGCCTAACACTCCAGCCTGCAAATACCATCCAGGTTACATCCAAAACTTTGCCTCCCAGGACGGTTCATGCTGGTTTTGTTTAAAATATTGGATTTACCTCCCCAAGGTCTCTTTTAGAGAATTTTTTTTCCTCTGGAGTGAAACATCAAAATACTTCTGTTTAGGAGACAACTGAATTATATGCATTAGCTTATCACCATCACAGAAACACACTCATAAATCTTTGTGAAATGTTATTATAATAAGAAGTTCTGATATTGCGTTATTAAAGCAGATGCTACCATCTGCATTTTACTGTAGTGGAATAAAAATATGATTCACTCTATTCAAGAGATGCTTGGCAAATATTTTCCCCATCAAACTAAGATTTCTGAAGGAACAGAAAGACCTGTGTTGAAAATGGTGCAAATTTGAAAGAAAATGACTTCTCTGTATGAGCAGTACAGACAGAAACAAGGCACCCACCAGATAAGTCATCTCTGACCAACAAGACTCATTTTCAGAAAAAAATAAAGTAAAACAGCAGTTCCCATACTGCCAGTGCTTGAAACCAAATTAGAAGTCAGCATCTTAGGTTTATCTTCAGTAATTAACTGGCATACTACCTGTTGATCCTTAAAGAGTATGAAGACATAGCCAACAAGTGAAACTTTCCCTGTGAATAGTCATACACATTACAGAGTTACTCTCATGAAAACAAGACTCAGTCAGCATTTGATAAGCAGTACTTGTAACAGAGCCAGGCTTTGGACCTGTCTTTTTCTTCCATCCAGCACATCTTGACTTTGAGCATTCAGACTTATTTCAACCCCCCAGCCTAATTCAAGATTTGCTGAAGGAGAACCAGGCCTGCTGTTTTCTCCATATTCACATCTGCTTCAGGAAACCACCATCAGCACTTTTGGGCGATACACAAAAGACTCACACAATCAGCAGTTCATGCTCTGTCATTGCAACTTTTTGGAAGTTAGATCCACCCACTACCATTCCAGGTATGTTGTCTGTCACATACTATCTGGTCACCATCAGGTTTCTTATCTTTTCCCCTCTCTAAATCACAAATAATTTTATTTGTCCCTGTATTCAGTTCTCAACTTTTATCTTCAGTTACTTCAGGTTTTACCTGGAAAATTTAGCTAAACAGATAAATACACATAGGTCCCCGTCACTTTGTGGATCATCTGGCAGAGAAATAATGTTCTGTCTTATGCATGTGAAAATAGCAAGTTTTCCTCTTTGATCACTACAAAAGTATACAGCTCTTTTCACTCAGCAGCTTTGGGTTACAGATCTTCCAGAATACTAGTAAGCTACATAATAATCATAATAATCTTGCTTTACAGATTATCAAATTAAGAGTTTAAAATCTAGATCATGCTTACAGTCCTTTAAATCACTACACTGTAACTTGGCAGATGCACAATATAAACATGAAATCCACAGTGACCTAGACTGACAACAGTGCCATTATGATTTACTTTATATGTTACTTTCAGAAAGAAATTATATTTGTAATTTAACTTCTTTGTTCTTTGCACCAACAAATTGCCAAATTCAATTCCAACTAAGATGATAAACACCTCCAGACATTTGAACTATGCAACTTCACTAACAGAAAAGTGACTTCTGAAGGTTCTCACCTACTGCCCTAATCTATGACATATTCTGTTGCATTACTATTTTTACACTATTACGTATTTCTGGAAAATGCAGGAAAGCCTTGCCTGGCACAGTACACTGCATGATAACACATTTGCATCTATAGTGGGTGATCATTACCACAAACAAATTTCTTCTGCCTCATTTCAAATACTAAATCCTCTGAATCATATTATGGGCATCTAAAGCAAGAAGATTATTTCATTCTATTCCTGTAAATACCTTTTTCTGGGGAAGGAGGAAAGGTATTTTTCTAACTAGCAAAGCTCCACCAAGGCTCTGCATTACCTGTATGAGCATAGCCCTTTGCTAATCTTACCTGGTCAAGGCCCTCATTTGTTTGAGCTCAAGCCAATCCCTAGCTGTGGGGAAAGTGAACAGAGTTTCTGATCTGTCTCTGAGTAGTCTAATATAAGTGGAAGTAGTGTCTAGGTACAAGTGCTTTATAGGTTTTTGTGGGTGTTTGTTTTGAAGAGAGAGAGACTGGAAAGAAGCAAACAGGAAACAAAATGTGTTTTGCACACATAGCACATTCTCCTTCTGCTATCCCCCCTTGTTTGCTGACCACATGAAAATATTCAGGGAAGGTTATTAACATCTTCACTTACTCTTTTCAATCTGTTCTCTTCCCATTCTCCACTCAAACACACTCTACTACTGTCACACTGTGCTGCCTTAGAGCCTGCACAGTCTAAAGTAGCAGAGAGACTCAGTGTAACAGAAGCATGACAGAGGAAATTGGTTCAAGAGCCCAGAAAGCACTTCTTTATTCTATGCCGATGTACTGTCTCTTTCTCTACACTCGCCACCAAGCCCCTGATAATTTTTTCACACTGCTGGTACGGCATTAACAAAGATGAAGTGAAATCAGATACAGTAAGAGTGCAGGGAGGATAATGCTTATTATCCCATCTCTACTTACTGCTTCCCTACTTCCTTCCTGTCCTCCCTGCTTCTGGCACAGTCCTCATATGATGGGACTGCAGGGTGAAATCAAGATAGTAGCAGCGGTTGCCTCTGCCACCATTCCTGTAATTCCTCAGCTTCCTGGGACAGGAGATCAAGGCAGCAAAGGAACACAGAATCAGGGAACAATGTTCCCAGCCCAACTCCTACCATGCTTCAGCCACACAGATTAATCAGTTTCTGTCCCCTCCCTTTAATGTGGTGCTTTGCATAGGGCAGTCCCAGATGTATGATAGATAAACTGCTATATGTTTTTCCAAGACACTTAATTATTACCTGGCTCAGGAAAAGAAAGCATTTAAGTTCCCAAAAGTGATGCTAACATTAGTTCAAAACAGGTATATCATGCAGGTCCTCAACAGATACAAACATCCACAGTCAGTGTCTTGAGCTATATTCCTCAGTTTCAGTTTAATTATTTTTTTTTTTTTACATTTCCCTGCTTTGTAATTTGGCACCAAGCTATGCTTTTCCCAAAGATAACCTAACATTTTTTTGTTTTCCCTCTGCTCTAACCTACAGTGGGTTTCCTTTAGGCTTAATAGGCCCTTATAAACACTTCCAACTGAAACTACCAGCAAATGGAGGGTAAATCCATATCATTTAAAAATAACACATGTTTGCTTAGGTTTGTTCCAGTTTGTCCTTTCACTCTCCTGGTATACTGAGTTCTACTCTGAGCATTTCTCCATTAGAAAAATACAAGGAAGCATAATTATTTATTGGCTTTAGCTAAGTTCACACAGCAGAGCCAAGTCAAGTAAGGAACACAAGCAAAGTAAATCCATAAACCTAGAAAGCTTGCTTTGCTCTCCCATCTACTCCTGAAATACAAATTTCAGAATGAAGCTCTTCATGTACCTGTTCCTGTTGGGAACATTTCCTGTTTAAAAACACCAATGAACCAACCAAACCAACCCACAAACCCAAACAAACAGAGAAAAGTGTCCCTTCACCATTCCTCTCCCACCAAAACTCTGCAATTTGAATCTGAAATTACAGATGACCTTTATGACTACGGAAATACAACACGTTGTACATGCAAATCTTCAAAAGCACATGTTGCGTTTCACCTACACACACAAACCCGCGGTTAGTGACCTATCAAAGTAATACTTAACATCTCGGTCTGCCCCATGCAAAACGGAACGATGATCACACACGAAGGGGTGTGATGCCTTATCCTGCTTGTAAATGTTAAGGGGGAGGCATTTTTTATCATAGCAGCATGATAACATGAGTGGTGAATGATAAAACTGGAGATCACTTGACATCTCCTCATACTCTTACCTCCCTTATCTCTGATCTGGTAAAACAGCCCATAAAAGCCACCTGCATCTTCCAGCTGTTCTTTTCTAAACATCCTTTTAGCTACGCTATTGCTCCCACAGACCGCTTTTCCGGATTAATTCTCAGTTACAGACTGAGGGGGGAACATCTCGGTTTTACTTTAGAGAACTTGGCGGAGACTGGATGTCACTGCTGGCAGCAGAGCTCCCGAATCGCCTGTACGCTGCCTACTCGCCGGTTTGTTTATTGAACTCCTGGCTGAACTCAGGTTTCAAAGCTTCGCTTGCTGCGAGAATAAATATTTAACTTACAGGAGCCGCGTCTATTTAAAAGTCCTCTCGAGAGCGTCCTTAACTCCCACGAGAAGGGCAAGGTGTGTAAGAAGGAGCAGCGGCGGGCATTGCAGTCCTGAAGATCCCCTCCTTGGGCACTGCCCCGCGGTCCGGCCTCCCGCTCGATGCCGGGCACAACGGGGCCCCGCGCTCCGCCACCTCAGCCCGGCGGGGACTCCCGGCTCGGCCTCCCCGCTGAGGCACGACCCTTCCGCCGCGCAGCCCGCCCCCGGCTCGCACCGCCCGCCCGCGCGGACCGACCTGCGCGGCGGCGGCTCCTCCCGGTCCCGGCTGCGGGCCGCTCCCCCGTGCCAGGTGCGCCACACGGCGGCGGGCGCCCGGCGCGAGCCCCCCGGTTCCCCTCCGCGCGAGGGACCGGCTGAGGAGACCGGACAAACCGGCGGCGCCGCCACCCTCACGTGACCGCGAGCCGCGAGGCGGCGGGAGGGGGTGCGCGGGCAGGTGCTGAGGGGCTCCGGCCGGGATCCGGTCCGGGACAGCGGCAGGAGGCCGGACCCGCGCAAAGAGCCCGGGCAGGCAGGTGGGTATCCGCCGCTTCCCCTCGGCCCGCCGGGGCTCCCGCAGCAGCGCACCTGTAGCGGCATCAAAGTGCCCAACACCCACTGCCAACCCTGGTGTCGGCGCAAAAGCAAGGTACCAGCTACGGCTGGGCACGAGTTGAACAGGCAGCAGAGGCAAACGCTGGTTTGAGGTTTCCAGTCAGTTCCTGCCATGCAGTATCTCAGTATGGCCAGGCCAAATGTGTGCAGCCTGGTGGATCTTGGATCCACAGAAACCTTTCCCATCATCACCTTATTGCAAAGGTGGAAACTGGGCATAATTGGCCCCTCAGTGAGTTTTAGTGTGAAAGGAAGGGACTAGAATTAAGTTGGAGGCCTATAGCCAATGATGTGCCCCAGGAATTAATACTGGATCCAGTCTTATTCAACTTGTTTATCAATGACCGGGATGAAGTGTACCCTCAGCCAGTCTGCTGATGATAGAAAGCTGGGGAGAGTGGCTAATAACACCTGAAGGACCTTGATAGGCTGGAGAATTGGGCAGAGAGAAACCTCATGAGGCTCAACAAGGGCAATTGTAGGCTGCTGCACCTGGAAAAGAAGAACCCAAGAACCCCAGCACAGGCTGGGAGCTGACCTACTTGAGAGCAGTTCAGCTGAGAAGGACCTGGGAGTATTGTTATATGATAAGTTGCCTGAGCATGCAGTGTGCCCTTGATCCAGGAGGCATCAGGAGGAGTGTGGCCAGCAGGCCGAGGCAGGTGATCCTGCCCCTCTACTTGGCCCTGGTGAGGCCACATCTTAAGTATGGTGTCCAGTTCTGTGCTCCTCAGTACAAGAAAGACAAGGAGAGGGTCCAGTGAAGGGCCACAAAGATGATCATGGGTGAGCATGATCATGAGCAAGATGATCAGAGCATCTCTGCTATGAAGAGAGACTGCAGGAGCTGGGCCTGTTTAGTTTAGAGAAGAGCAGACTGAGAGGGGATCTCATTAATGCATGGTGTCACTCTTTTCACTGGTGCCCAGCAACAGGATGAGGAATAATGGCCACCTGTCACTGGTGAAACACAGGAAGTTTCACCTCGATATGAAGATCTTTAGGTTGATGGTGGCAGAGCACTGGAACAGGCTGCCCAGGGGTGTTGTGCAGCCTCTCTCTCTGGAGACATTCAAGACTCACCTGTACATGTTCCTGTGTAACCTGCTCTAGGTAGCCCGGCCTTGGCAAAGGGCTTGGACCAGATAATCTGCAGAGGTACCTTCCAACCCTAGTGATTCTGTGATTCAGTTTGGATAACTTGCCCTCTTTTCCCCCTCCCTTTTCCTGAGTTTTATTCTTTGTATCACTATTGCTAGAAGTAGAACAATTGATTAAAATTATATTAAGTAGTGCTACCATGCATATTTTTGGTGCAAATTTCTACATACCATGGATTTTATAGCTTAACAAAAACTGTTATTAACTGAGAAAAGCAATACTCTCTCCAATGATTTATACTTAAAGCACTTGTTATATCTTCAGTTCTATTAGTAAAATAATAGCATAGGCCATTTATATTGATATAAGTGGTTTATGTCATACTTCTGGTGATTCCTGTCTTTAAAAACATTCTCCAATGCTGTGTTTATGATTGCAAAAATCTCATGGAGATACAGGGAGTCTCCAGGGAGGCAAATACATTTTAAAGAACAGGGCTCACACTCAAAAGGTGTAGGTTTTCCTTCTGTCTGTAGAGATCCCTGGATTACTTCCAGAAATATGAAAAATGCTGCAAGTTCTGGTCATTGGGAGTTTACTGTCTTTTTTGGACGCCTTGCTGATACAAAATGTGATAAGGGTTTTTGTTGTCTTGTGTTTACTGAAGCAGGTCATCCCACGTGTGTAATACTAACACTTCTTTCACAGCATGCATGTGCTGCAGAAGTACTTCCAATTATGTCACTTTTCCAGGGAGTTGGCTAAATAACAGTAAGCATTTAGCAGAAAGTGAGATAGAGTTTAAGTACTTGTAACAGTGACAATGTAATTAAAACACATACTTTTCACTGCTTGTGGGGTGGTTGTATTTTCACCATGGCAGGTTGCTGTATCCTTTCTGTGATGATGTTGACTTCTATCTGTGATGATGTTGACTTCTATCTAAATAGTTTAAGCATGTTTAATATGCATGATGTTTCAAAGTAATTCTATTACTGGGAATAATTGGCTTCAATTTTAGAATTTTCTTTTGCCTAGCATAAGCTTGTACTGTGTTTGGAATGTTGAAACATGTTGTTCCCTGTTAACCAACTGATGCATTCTCTGACCTTGTGAAGAGTTATGTATGATTTCAGTTTTCTTTTGAACTTATGCGTGAGACCAAGACTATGAATCACATACCAGAGATTCTAGATAAAGAATTGGACCTCACTTACAGAGCAAACATGCCCAGGGTGGAAGAGGGAGAAAATGGGAAATGAAGTAGAACACCTTTGAAACATCTCTGAACATGCTAAAGAATAATTAAAACTGGCAAGAATCCACAGGCTGTATATTAATTAGGTTTGCTTTTCAACTCCTCCTGTCTTTCCTCTCAGATTTGAGGTAGTCATCTTAAATAGGTCACGTAGAGGAGTGGTCAAAATTATAATGGTTGATAACATTTGCCTCTTTCGTAATACTGATACCAAAAAGTATACACTGATACCAAGCAGTATACACTGCTTGTTGCAGTATCGGTAAGCCATTCCAGAAAGATAAGTGGAATTTAGAGCTGTCTGAGCAATGGTTTCCCCTCCTTTCCCCAACAAGGCTTACTGGTGGTTTAAGGCAAGTGTCTGGGTGACTTTTCACATGATGGAAGCAGTATCTGGGACCTCATTTACTCCTTTATGGCCACATAGGATTGTTACTTCCTTTCTTGTTTATTCAAGAGCTGGAATTGTCAAGACTCTGCTGCTACATGCTGAATGCCAGTGTTTTGTTGGGAAAAGTGGTGTTAGTCAGTGCATGAGAAGGCAACCATGGCTTTGCCTTAAGGCTGTGAAGGGAAAGGACCTGGAGCTGAGAGGCTGTGTGATTACTGCCACTCCCATGGGAAGCACTGGTAGAAGCAGAGGGAGATTGAGCAGCACAGGCTAAGTACAGAACACAAACCACTGTGCCTCTAGTGCTGCGGGATTCATGTGTAGTCATTTTACGCTTCTGTTTCTGTATTGTTTGCTATACAGAGTCCTGGTTTTACTACAGTATTATTGTACCACCAGAAAGCAGAAAGAATTCTAATTTTGGGCTATATTTAGCTCATTGATCCTGCCCTGTTTAATGTAATTTTAGCTGAGGTGGATTAATTCTGCATCCCTCTTTCTCAGTCTAGCAGGTTTCAGAAGCACTCCTTCAGCTGTCCTGGCCTCTTGGCTAATTACCATTCCAGAAGTCCCCCCTTCAATAAGAATGGTTTGTTTCTTTTCTGCAGTAGTGCAGATACATGACTGTCACAAAGCTGGCATTGTGTTAAGCCTTTGCCTCTCTTATGTAACAATGAAGCTTATTGAGGGAGAGCAGAACCATCCTTCTCAGAAGAGACCTATGAAAAAAACCAGCTAGGAACCCCAAGAGAGAACACTGCTGAACACTGCTTTACTGACCATCCTAATTTCTTCCATCTCAAAAGTCAGTACAAAGTTACCTGTGAGAACCTACCTGTTCATCTGCAACTGTTTATCTCAAGTAGGTATGATAACCAAGGTATATTTTTTATTTTGTTAAAAATTATTGAGCAGAACTGTCAGAGTTCCTCTTCCTCAGTGTCACAGTCACATTATGGGTCATGCTGATGATGCTAAGAGGCCCTGTATCTGAGTTCAGGCTGTGTTCCTGATCCTGCAAGCATGCCCTAGTGGTGCTTTGGTTTATGCACGTCAGTGGTTCTTCCATAGGGCACTGCTTGGTCTATTACTGGATTGTACAGAAAAGTGGCAAAACAGTTCACAGTCACTGAAAGGTAAGGACCAAAACAGACACTTAGGTGAAGGCTCTACTATGCTTCCTAAACAGAAAATTATGGCTATAAAGCAGGAAAAAAAAATTTGTATTTTGATACATCAACTTGCTGTATGTTCCAATTTGCTCTTTTATTTGCTAAAAAGCTTTTATAAAGCTTTAATTTTACTGTTTATGAAGGAGAGTAAATGATATGCAATTAATGTAGTCTAAATTCAGACCCAACCAGTCTGATTTTTCATGATAAATTTACTCCAGAATTCTCACAAGATATACCTATGATCTCACATCCTTCTTTATCAAAAGCTTTACTCTATGAAGACTAAAGTAAAGGTTAATCACAGTGTGATTTCACTGTTTTGCCCAAATCACAGTACTCATATTCATAGACTGTATGGGCTGTGAAGCACCAGAATTCCAACAATGAATAAACACAGTGATGTAAGACCATGAAAGCTGCAAGTACTGTGTAATCTCTTGTTTGTGAAAAATAAAAAGTCTCCATCTAAATGCTCAGAGATTTCCTTTCACGTAAACTTGGTTAAATTGGCTGTAGACAGGAAATAATTTGTTGGAGAACCCTTCCCCATTGACTCCATACAGCTAATCCCTTACATCTCATGAGAAAGTGTAGCCTGCCTTACATTTAAGAGAGATGTGTGGCCAGTCAAGTCATCGGTTTCCTCTGGTGAAGAGCACAACCTTCTCTTATCCTTTGACACCTTTTTCTACATACTTGATATGCTCTTTTTTTTTAAATTGGTAATGTATAGTTGTGTTTTGTTTGGTCGGGTTTTATTTTCCCTGTTGTTGGTTGGTGGCGTTAATGTGAAATATTCTAGATGAGAATTAAAATAAAGATATTTTATCTCTACATAAAATTACACTTGAAAATTTTGTCTGGAATCTTGCAGGAGAGCTACAGCTACTTGATACTAAACCAGAATTTACTCTCTCATACTTTAGAGCATCAACTGTTCTGTAGCAGTGCACATGATCTGAAAGTCTTCTTTTCATTTATCTCTTAATATGAGAGATGGAATGCTCTTTTTAAAGTATTCCTTATTAGATAGTTTTGTCAGAAAGTGCTATGCTTTTTGAGATGGTTATTTTCCCAATCTCCTGTTTATATTCTAGAAGTTTTCATTACACTTGCAGTTCTTAAAAAAGACTTTCAGGAACATATTATTACTTTTGCTCAGCATTTTTAAAGACATTTACACAAGCTATTGATCTGACTGCTTGCACGTCAACTAATTGGAAGTATACCTGAGAGAGCTGTGACTCTCCGAATTTAGCTAGTGGTGTCACAAGGACATAGCCCCATCTAGTGTTCAGCTCCTAAATCAAGAACGAGTGAGCCGGAGAGTTTTTGGAATGGGCTTTCCTGGCTTCACGGTAACTAGTAGCTCCATATGTTGACGCATTTTATAAATTTTGGGGTTGGCAAGCCTACCATAGTAAATTAAAAGCTAACGGAGGGCAGCTTCAGACTTTTCAGGCAGACACAGCTATTTAAATCGTCTGCATTTGCTCTAACCATCAGTCAAAGGCCTTCTTACTGCAGCTTGTCCTGTAAGTTATTGCATGTTATATACCAAGAACATGGTACTATATAAGCTGTTATTCCATCTCCTTTACTCGAGTTAATTTTGAGTTATGGGACTTGTTTCAATCAGGCTGAATTCATTACACTGGGGGATTTGGCGTTTGTCTAAATTCATTGCATTAAGAAATGGTAGAAAAAATGCATGCTAGGAAGTACTGTGAATTATATAATACATTATTAAGCTGTTTGTTGACTCAAAAGATATCCATTGTTCTATTATGTTTTTGTGAAAGCTTCTAGCCAACGTTCAGGCTTGATATTTTTTGTAAGATCTTTCTTTCAAATTCCAAGTTCATCATACCTGCAAGGTTTGAGCCAGGAGACATGGGTGTATGTCTCCTCTTTTTCCTACATGACATTCTTGATTGCTTCTGTCTTTGACTATTGGTTGCTACCACACAGTTCTTTTTCTCATAATCATACATATAGACACAGTAAGTCATGCCTTCACCTTTGTTTTAGAGGCAGGCTTTAGGTAGCTCCAGCTGATGTTATTTGGTATTATGATTCAGTCTGATATAATAAAATACTGTTTGCTTGCTTAGCTGCAGGAATGAGCTGTGCTATGTGTCTTGTTGCAACTCTCAGGCAGTGAAGATTAACTTAAGCCACTTTCATCCAACCCCTGCATTAGTCAGAGCAGACAAGGTCAGTTATTGTGACTCAGCTCATGTGCAGAAGCCCAGTCACATGCCTGAGCTCTTAATTCATTTACTGATCAGCTTTCTTTTGTTGTTTTCTGGGGTCTTATAAGATGTCTTCATAAAGGATGAATGACACCTTCTGTGGACACTAAAGAAGACTGGGCAACAGCATAACTGAGTCTTTTCTGATACACATCTTAAAATTATCTTAATGGTCAACTTGCAAGCAGTCACTAAGAATTATTACAAAAAAAAAGGCAAAACAACAAACAAACAAACAAAAAAACACCAACCCAAAACCCAATCTCAAATCACCGAGCAATAACAGAAAAAAACAGCAGGTCCCTATCTGTAATGGTTGTCTTGGACCCAGTAGCTGATAACCTATGTATATGTATGTCCTGGTTTGAGCAGTAGCAGTCATTTTTCTCCTTCTTGGTAGCTGGTGCAGTGCTGTGTTTTGACACATAGCATGTCATGCCCAGGATGTAACCAAGAGTTACACAGAAGGACTAGGGGCTCTGGGAGGTTGGTGGAAGTATGGGTCGGTGCTCGGTCGGGCAGGGTGGGGTGAGTTATGTGTTGGCAGCTGGTGAGGTGTTGTATTGTCTTCACTTGTTATTTCCTTTATCATTATTATTATTGGTAGTAACAGTAGTGATTTATGTTATACCTTAGTTATTAAACTGTTCTTATCTCAACCTGTGGGAGCTACATTCTTTGGATTCTTCTCCCCAGCTCTCCAGGAGTTGGGGGGGAAATACGGAGGGAGTGAGTGCATGAGCTGAGTGGGTTTAAACCACGACAGTTCTTTTTGAAGCCCAACGTGGGGCACAAGGGGTTGAGATGACAACAGATCTGACCGGATTTATAGTCACTTGTGACAATGCTGATTTATTGGCTCTCAAAGTTGTTTCTCTTTATTTCAGTTTCAGAATGTTGTAACTTACTTAGGGCCTGCATTTGCTGTGTTAGTGTTTATCAAGTATGGGGCTTGGGCTAAGGTTCTTGTTTCACTGTACTTTACAGCAATGACTTGTAATACGGGGGGCTCCGGCAGCAGGGCGGGATGGACGTGGCCGTGGACTTGTACCAGGCCGTCCTGCTGCTCTTCACCATCCTTGCCTTTGTTCTCACTTCTGTCTGTGTGAGGCTGCGGGGAGCCGAGGAGGAGTGGCCCTGGGAGCCAGTGGCGGCCGAAACAGCCTGGGAGGGCAGCCCCGGGGACCAAGCAGCGGCAGGAGCAGGAACAGAGGCCGGGAGGAAGCGACTGCCAGTGGAGGAGTTCGGGGCAGTGGAGGAGTGGAAAGAGGCAGTAGCCGAGCAGCGGGAGCAGGTGGCAGAGGAGCCGAGCCCCGTGGCAGAGCCCAACCCCGCAGCGGCTGAGAGTATCCCCCAGAAGTCACCCGCCGAGCCCCAGGAGGATGCAGGAGACCACACAGCATTTCCCAGCAAGGCAGAGGAGGAAGAACTGGACTTGGGAAAGGAGAAGCTGGTGGTGGGAGAGCTGGCAAGCACGGCAGCTATACCAGCCCCAGTGACAAGTACAGCAGCATCATCTGAGAGTTCTGAAGGTTTTGAATGGCCTTTGGGTACCCTTGGGACCTGCCTGCTGATTGTGATAGGGATCACCATGTTGGCACACACACAGAATGTGTTATGCCCACAATCATTTCATCTGATCTCAAAAGTTAAGCAGAGTCAGGTTTAGGTCTTGTCCAGGGTTAGACAACGATATAGGAGCATCAGGAAACTTTCCCCAAGGCTGGACAGTCATGAGTGGCAGGGTATGTGGGACAGTATGGGCAAGTGTCTGGTCCACTGGGCCCCTCCAGTGCTTTGGAAGCATTGGAGATGGAAGGCAGCTGTATGGAGTCCCCAGCAGCAAGCTGTAGAACTGCTGAAGAGGATGGTGAATTACTTTGAGTCTGGTGGGCCCGTGACACTTCAGGCCATCAGGGCAGAGATGCAACATAAAGATGGACTCGTGATCAAGTGGTGGACTTAACAGTGGACACTATTGCCCAGGTGATTCACAAGTGTGAACACTGCACACAGCCTCTCCTGCTCTGAAAGACTGTTACAAGAGATGGAGCCTGACATCATGGACCAGATGGACTCAGCAGCATTATAGGGACTGGTCCATGCGCTAAGATAAGGGTGCACTGAGATATAAGTGATGGTATATTGAAAATGTGGGATTTGAGCATGATGTGAATGGTATGGAATAAGGGGTGGATACTGTCCTGGGTTCAGCAGTAGCAGTCATTTTTTCTCCTTCCTGGTAGCTGGTGCAGCACTGTGTTTTGACTTTCAGTTTGGGAACAGTGCTGATAGCAGCGATGTTTTTAGTTACTGTTCAAATATTTGGTTTGTCCAAGGACTTTCTGAGCCTCATGCTCTGCCAGGGAGGAGAGGAGGCCGAGAGGAAGGAGAGACAGGACACCTGACCCAAGCTAGCCAAAGAGGTATTCCATACCATAGCACGTCATGCCCAGGATGTAACCAAGAGTTACACAGAAGGACTAGAGGCTCTTGGAGGTTGGTGGAAGTATGGGTCGGTGCTCGGTCGGGCAGGGTGGGGTGAGTTATGTGTTGGCAGCTGGTGAGGTGTTGTATTGTCTTCACTTGTTATTTCCTTTATCATTATTATTATTGGTAGTAACAGTAGTGATTTATGTTATACCTTAGTTATTAAACTGTTCTTATCTCAACCCATGGGAGCTACATTCTTTGGATTCTCCTCCCCAGCTCTCCAGGAGTTGGGAGAGAAAGGGGGGGAGTGAGTGCATGAACTGAGTGAGTGGGTTTAAATCATGACACCCTAACATAAATAACAACTCCCCCTCCCCGCCTGCAAGGCCTGTCTTTTCTAAAGAGCCTGTAACCTTCCATTCCAACACTCCAGTCATAAGATCCATCCCACCACGTCTCTGTGATGCCTATTATATCATACCCGTGTAGACGTGCCCACATCTCTCATTCCTCTTGTTTGTTGCCTGTGCTACAGGTGTTCGTATAGAGGCATCTGAGCAGAGCTCCAAATGAAGCCAGCTCATTGGCTGGAGCTGCTGGAATATCTCTGCATTGCTCCAAGCATTTATTATAGGTGCTGGCAACTGACTGGGTGTGTTGGGATGGAATGATGCTCCCCTCCCCCAACACAACTAGTTTGAAGCTTCCTTGACCAGTCTGGCAAGCCTCCTACCAAAACAGCTCTTCCCTTTCTTCATCAGACCAGCTCTACCAGTCTCCAGTAGACCTGGCCTCCCAGACTGAGTCCCATGTTCTAGATACCCAAACCCCTGACTATGGCACCACCTTTCTAACCATTCATTAACCTGGCCAATCCTCCTAGCCTTTTTGGGGTCCTCCCCTGTATCCTGGAGTATTGACGAAAAGACAATGTGAGCTACAGGGCCCCTAACCACCTCTCTCAGGGCTCTGTAGTCCTTCACTTTCTCCAGGCTACTGCTATCTATATCACTAGCACCCACATGGATCACTTGAAGTGGGTAATAGTCAGTGGGGCAATAATGATTCCCTTGGTTTTCTGGATCCATATAAAGAAGAGCTAAGGCTTTAGATCAGGTTTTTCACCTATTCTAAAGAAAACATTTTTGTCAAAGTTGTTTTTACCAACTGCACATGTGGCACTGGAAAGCTGGCAGGAAATCAACATGCATCTTGCAGACACATTAAAATTTCTTTTGGAAAAGTACAGTGTGAGCATAAAGCCAAAGTAAATCTTTGTAGCTCATACAGCAAGAGCCATCTGTCCACATCGGACAGGATCAATTTCAAAGTGAGTGTGCACACAGGAAATTACCATGAGACATTATCTTCTGATCCTCAGTTGGAGTAAATGGACAGCAATAATGCAAGCAGTGCAAGGCTGAGTCTTCAAAAGAAAAAGCAGTCAAGAGTATGCATTTTTAAAGATAAATATTCTCATAAAGCATGTGTCATTTAAATTAAATATTCTGGTAAAGCTATCTTTAAAAACCCATAAAAGTGTCTCATTCTTCCTGGATATTTATTAATGGTTACAGATAATTTCAGGTATTACGTGGGATCAGAAAAAAAGGTACAAGATAAGTGCTGGTCCCAAAAATACTGCAAAGAGATTACTTATCAAATAATACTTGGATAATAGATAAACATGTAAGAAGTTTGTGATCTAACTCATTGCATTAGCAAGTGTTCATATGTTGGATTTTTTTCTTTTCCAGCTAACTAAGAATAAGAAAATTATGATTAACTTTCAGGTAACAGAACAGTCTGGTTTAAAAATCCTCTATTTAAATGATTTTACTTGGACATCCTAATAAAAATACTGATTCTAACCTCACATATTACAAACACTGGACAAGTTTAGAATTACAAGTGATCTAGTTTTCAATGGTTTTATGACAATCACATACTTCAAAACAAATTAATGCTACATCAGATGACACAGAATGAGCGTCCCATGCCTAAATACAGAAAGGTTGGTCTAGTCAAATTATTTTTGTCAGCTTTGGAGCTTCACCAGTTTTCAGGAGCTGCACAGATTTCTAGACAATATGATAATTTTTCTCAGTTAACTTCCCAGAATGGCTTAGATAGTGCACAGAGACCACTCCTCCTCTCTGCTGCTACCTGCTGTTGTGATCAATCACCTGTCAAAATGCAAGATTACCTAAAGCTATATTGTTCTGCCACAGGAAGTTGTGAGTCTCCTGTCACTGGATGTTTCTGAGATAAAAAGGTCTGTGCCAAGGTTCACTACCCTTGTAGTCACAGGATTTTCTCATGTCTAACCTGACTGCATTTTGAATTATTTCTGTTCATCAGAGATATGAAGGACAGATACTTCTCTTCTGCTTTCCATTGGCTTTTTACATATTTGAAGCTAGAGTTTTTTTGAAATTGTGCAGTTGATCATTCCTGCCCAAGTACAGTTCTCTGCCTTTGTCCTTACTGAATTACATCCCAAGTTTTTCTGACCATTTTCCAGACTAATTAGAAATGAGTAGGCAAAATGAGGTAGAAATAGGTAGAAATGAGTAGAGAAAAAATTCAGTCCTTAACAACAGGCCAAACTTGGAAGGAGCTGGTTTATCTCACACAAAACAGCACTAAGGTAGCAGGAACTGGACATGATATTTGGTTGGGAGTGACCTTAGGCAATAAGCAGCTGAGCCTCTGCTCAGCTTGTTTCCATTAGGAATCTAGCTATCTACTTCATGAAAGTTGGTAAGAGGAGTATTTCTACAGTATGCAGCAATTTCAAGTCTTTAACTTTACAGCTTGAGAAAAAATGTGGGCAGAAAATTACTATTGGTCTGGTAAAGTCAGGACTGATAGTATAACTTTCTATGGCTTTATTTTTGTTTTGTTTTGAATTCATGTTAGCATTAAAGATAAAAATACAATTTAAACAGTGCTGGAAACTCCTTATGTTAAATAACCTCTATACTCTATACAGGTTGCTTATAGTTAGGTATAGAGGTTAAATACTCTCTATAGTCTGACCTTAGGTGGGGAAAGACATAGTTGCTTCAAACAAATTAGTATTTCCTCACAATGTTTTGTACTGACAAACACTGGAACCTCTACGACCTACACAATGTAAATTATGTGAAAATACAAAAATTAGTCATTGTACATACTGGTAAAAAGCATATTTACTGCAGAATACCGGAAAGTTTCTTTAAAAAATTTTACTTTGTAAAAACACATTCTTGCAGGTTTATCTGAAACTCCATATAGATCTGAACAAAGTGAGACATCTGACTAATCAAAACAGGTCAGGAGAGTCTGGTCTGCAAACAAACATGACATATTACAGGCATTATGAAAGAACATGACTGGTTAAATATTAGCTCTCAAGATTAAGATTTTTTTTCTCAATTTTGATATTTTCCACCTTTTTAAACCCTATATGATTTAAAGGAAATCTAGACCACAACATACTCAGATTCTATTGTACATCACTGGTTTATTTAAGAAATGCAAAGAGATTAATTAGAGGATGTTTACTTTGAGAATAAAAACCCCAAACCTAACTCAAGTGCTTTTGCATTTTATGGGACTGAAACATTCATGTAGCACTTACATTTTCTACTTCTAGAAGTTTAAGTGAACAAGTGAGAAACAAAGATGTATTTTTCTTTACAGGCAGATACAGTCCCAGTGCCTTCTAAAACAGGTATTTCTATAGCTTCTCCCTAATACTGTATCTTTCAGATTGTCATTAGTTGGAAGAAGGCAGTATTGGGAAATACAAAAACAGTTCAGTGTCTGCTAGGAGCTATTAAAACCCAAGCACCTCAAAAGTAATTACTTTTTGAGATACTTCTAAAGGTGTATTAAATTATAGCACATCCTCCACAGATATTTCTTTCTCTTGTGCCCCTACTCTTAGGAAACTGTTCAAAAAGGAAAAACAGAAGCCCAGGTCTTGTAATCTCTGCTCGAATCAATCCTATTGGAAAGTCAGCTCAAAGCAAAAACGAAAAGGGACGGTTGTCTGTGCTAGCACAGACACTTACATAGAGAACATTCAATAGATTTATTTTTTTAAAAAAACCTTTTCTACATAAAGATTTTAATTTTTAAAGGAAAAATTACAAGGGTTTCAAATGGCAGAGTCTTTTAGAGATATTTTGCAGTAATTAACTCCAAGATAAATGAATACGATTTGTATTGTCAGTGTGAATAACAGGGAAGAAAACTGGCTAATCCCCAGATTTCAGCAATAGAAATTTTTTGAGATTGTGAAGGTGTGTCTGTGTGTGCACAGCACATATATTTGCACGTATAACATTGGAAAATGTTGGGAAAATCATAAATTAAATCCACTTCTAATACTGAGAATCCTCCCCTACTGAGTATTTACGTGAACTCCCTTTGTATTTTGTGGTGCTCCTTCACATCTGTAAACGAAGCTTGTTTACACTTTTGCTTGGTTTTCTGTAATTGCACTCCTTGTATTACATATTCCTTTTTCTGGGTTTACAGCTCAGTATATCTTCTTATATGCAATGCAAAACTGTGGAAAGTTCATATAACTGAAAGAGACACAGGTCACGATTTTTGCCTTCAGGAGGAGCTGTTTCTTTCGTATTACGAGAGCTGTATCAGCGCTTTCAGTTCTGCAGTTTCTTTTCTAAGCCTCCATGCATGTCTTTGCAGCAGTGCCAGCTGAGGGGTAACAAGCACACAGGGGAAACCCTTCATTATTAAATAGCAGGATGACAATAGGTATGTAATAGTTGCATTGCTTAGTGATAAACCCATCCACATAATAAATATGCCTCTTGAGGAGACAGGTCGTGCTGGAAAGGGCCCTGCTGGGGCACAGACCTCCTCCTGCTGCTCTCAGCCAGCCCAGCCTGCTGGCAGCAGCTTCTCACCCGCTGCCTACAGCGGGCTTCTCAGCCAGCTGGCAAAGTAGCTACTTTCTGCAAAACAAACTGCATTCACCATTTTCTGTGAATCAGATTTTGCAGAACATATTTACGAATGTTTGCAAAATATTCCAGAATTCAGACTTTTGAACTGATGACCCTTTGGCCAGAATCCCAGCAGGGACCAGTGATCAGAACACCACCCACAGAGACAGCTTCCACCACAATTTATGATGTGGGGAAATACTTCAATCTTCCAAATGTTGGGCTACCAGGCTACAGCAAGTCACAAGGCTGTGTAGATACCATAGGGTAGAACCACGAAGGCACATTGCTGACGCTCCAATGAGAGAGTTGCTGCTGTGATTCCTTAGCTGTTGGAATGCTTGCCAGGTTTTGCCTTTAACCTGTGGGATATTTCTGTGTTATAGTCAGCATAGTTCATTTAAAGTGTACTAAATATTTCTGAGAACACTTAAGTACTTCCAGGAAGTAGATAACTAACCAACCCCTGTAGTCCATAAGCACACCTTAGTTCAATAAGTCATCAGTTACTGGAGATTCTTGCACAATTTTGTGCCTTTGGTGCTGATTCTGCATGTCTCACAGTACTTTACACTATGTTGCTTCACATCACTATACCTTAAATACATACATACTTGTTAAAATGATTTCTGAAAATTAACTGGTGGTGGCATCTAGCAAAAGAAAGGTATTTCAAATACCAGACATGCTCCAAAAATACATATTCTTCACCTTTTCCTCTCTTATTTGTCACTCCTGTCAGTGGTTTTGGGTTGGTGGTCTTGGAAATTGAACCCCATGTCCTATTCTCTGGGTTGTAAAACAAGTCTAGACTGCAAAACCTAAAAGCAGACTTCAATATAAAAATCACTGTTGAATATAGTTGAGCATTGATAAAGTTCAGCACTGTCATTAAGATTTTTTGTATTAATGCTGTTCTTGGTGTTTGTTAGACATTACACAGCATGTTAAGGACTTGGTGTCCTCTCCTGCAGCCATCAAAATGGGGGTTAATCTTTAAGCACATGAATACTGTCAAGAAATGCATGTAAAGGGTTTAAGTGTTTTGCTGGATTGGAACCAGGGACTCAGTATCTCACACTATTGACCTCTCCTGGGAGGAGGGAGGATCTGCAACTGACTGGTTCTGTGCTTGGTGAGAATCCAACATTACAAACGGTAAGGGTTTGCCCCCAGAAGCCGGACAGGACTGTGTAATTTCATGGAAATGCTGCAGATGTTTTAGGCTGTGTGTGCACTATGAGCTATAGCCCAGAAGAGCATGGGTGAGCTTGAATGAACTACTTGGCATAGTGAAGGCAATCAGCTGTCTTGTAGTGTGGGTGTAAATCTTTGTGTAGTTTCTTCACCCAGCAAGCCAATGCCTTTCACAGAGCATGTCATGTGAAAAGTTCACCCTTGGCTCCCAGGCATTGTCACACCATGGCGGTAGCCAAGAGAACTGAACTGGGTTGGATTTCAAAGGAGACTCCATCAAAGCACAGCTATTTCCTGGGACACTCTGTCTTTTTGATGAAGCTAAAATGAGCATTGCAGCTTTGTTGCTTCATTAAGGAAAAATATTTCACCTTAATATTTTGTATCACATCATTGTTGCTAATTAAATATTTAATTGTTCTAATTACAACATAAATGCAACACAGATTACAATCAGAGGACCAGATTTATACCTCTAACTTCCACAACCTAACACTTCACCCACATTGGAAGAAACTAGGCTAACTGTACAGTATTGTGGTTATCAGTGGGAGCAGGCAAACAGTATTTTGTCATAAACAAACATCACTACACCAACATATTTGTGGAGGAATCCATCCCACTTAATCTGAGGTGTCAAAGGATTAATTATGTGAATGTACGATCATGTTGAGGGCTCCTTTCTTAGCCTAGAGAGTGATTGCAATATAAAAAGGACATGGAACTGTTGGAACAAGTCCAGAGGAGGCCACGAGGATGATCAGGGGACTGGAGCACCTCCTGTATGAAGACAGGCTGAGAAGGTTGGGGCTGTTGAGCCTGGAGAAGAGAAGGCTGCGTGGAGACCTCATAGCAGCCTTCCAGTATCTGAAGGGGGCCTACAGGGATGCTGGGGAGGGACTATTCATTAGGGACTGTAGTGACAGGACACAAGGGGTAATGGGTTGAAACTTAAACAGCAGAGGTTTAGACTGGATATAAGGAAGAAATTCTTTACTGTAAGGGTGGTGAGACACTGGAATGGGTTGCCCAGGGAGGTTGTGAATGCTCCATCCCTGGCAGTGTTCAAGGCGAGGATGAAGCCTTGGGTGATATGGTTTAGTGTGAGGTGTCCCTGCCCATGGCAGAGGGGTTGGAACTAGATATCTTAAGTTTCTTTCCAACCCTAACTGTCCTATGATTCTGTGATCGTAATGCCTGTGGGCTGTGCTCCAGCTGCCTAGAAGAGGGTATGCTGCCAATGCTCTGATGGATCAGACATAATGAACTAAGTGTCAGTGAGCCACCATGAGGTAAGATGAACTCTGCCTTGATGGCAGATAGAGCTGTGACAGTGTCTGGATGATGAAAGATTTTAATTAAGCTGGGTTGCTGGGCCTAAAAAACAACAGCTTGGTTTTACATTGCCTTCTTTTTATTATCAGAATTCCCACTTTAGCCTCCAAAATAAACTGTGGTTTCTCCTTCCATGGCAGAAATCATAAAATCCCCATGTACATGAAGCAATCAGTGCCATGCTTAACCAGTGCAGACTAGAGGCCATGTGAAAAGCTTGTGCCACCCTGGACACCCCCTGGAGAGCTGAGACACCAGCAATGGCACTTTCTCTAGTAATTTTATCAACCAAGTGTGTTGCTTGGTTTTCTTTTTCTTTTGACTTCTGTGAACAACAGTAGCTAAACCACTTCCACCACGTCTGGTTGATATTTGGTAGGATTCTGCTGAAGAAGATGTGATTGAGCCACACTTTTCCACCTTGTCTGTCAGCAGGTGGGAGTGCAAACACCAGAGTAGGTGATAGTGTCCTAGCACCAGTATTTACAAAGAGAGAAATAAATAAGTTGCTAAACCTCAAACCATATATTTTGTCTAGTTCAAGAGTCCATTTTTTTGCAAGGGTACTAAATGTTTTTGTGCCTGTGGCCTTCTTTTGAAAGGACAGACTGTTTGAGAAAGACTCTCTATTTGTCCCCACCATTTGTTTTTAAAGGCAGACTCAAAGATCTTCACTGATTCTTGACTGCAGCAGGAATGCTTGGGAGGGAGGGGCAGAAATGAAGAACATGCCTAAATTTTCCCAATCAAGTCAGGTTGTATAGCTGATATTTACCCTACAGATATACTGCCATGTGCATATCACATGTGCATGTCACATGCATTACTTAACACACAAGGTTCAGTGTGGCCAACTGACAGGATCCTACATACAAAACTCCAGGCAAGGACGTCTTTGGTGGATAATGGCTCTTCATGCAATACTGGCATCTCATTGCATTAGAGGGTTACATTTCCACTTAAAGCCTGCAGGTGCAATGTGGGAATGGGGTTAATAATGTTATTGGTTTAATCACCTAATTAGGTGTTAGAGGAGGATTATGAAGGTTTGCAACCTGTGAGAAAAAAAAAAAGAAATTGTGCAAGCTTATCTGTGTTACATTATTACTACAGCTGCTGGAAAGTAGTGATGGACACAGCCAGGAGCCTTTCTATATAGAATCATAGAATCATAGAATCACAGAATAGTTAGAATTGGAAAGGACCTCAAGATCATCTAGTTCCAACCCCCCTGCCATGGCAGGGACACCTTACACTAAACCATATCACCCAAGGCTCTGCCCAACCTGGCCTTGAACACTGCCAGGGATGGAGCATTCACAACCTCCCTGGGCAATCCATTCCAGTGTCTCACCACCCTTACAGTAAAGAATTTCTTCCTTATATCCAGTCTAAACCTCTGCTGTTTAAGTTTCAACCCATTACCCCTTGTGTCCTGTCACTACAGTCCCTAATGAATAGTCACTCCCCAGCATCCCTGTAGGCCCCCTTCAGATACTGGAAGGCTGCTATGAGGTCTCCACGCAGCCTTCTCTTCTCCAGGCTCAACAGCCCCAGCTTTCTCAGCCTGTCTTCATACAGGAGGTGCTCCAGTCCCCTGATCATCCTTGTGGTCCTCCTCTGGACTTGTTCCAACAGTTCCATGTCCTTTTTATGCTGAGGAACCAGAACTGCACACAATACTCCAAGTGAGGTCTCACAAGAGCAGAGTAGAGGGGCAGGATCACCTCCTTTGACCTGCTGGTCACACTCCTTTTGATGCAGCCCAGGATACAGTTGGCTTTCTGGGCTGTGAGCACACACTGAAGCTGGCTCATGTTCATTTTCTCATCGACCAACACCCCCAAGTCCTTCTCCACAGGACTGCCATGAATTTCCTTTTTGCCCAACCTGTAGCTGTGCCTGGGATTGCTCCCACCCAGGTGTAGGACCTTGCAGTTGTCATGGTTAAACTTCATGAGGTTGGCATCAGCCCACCTCACAAGCGTGTCAAGGTCCCTCTGGATGGCATTCTTTCCCTCCAGCATATCAACCAAACCACACAGCTTGGTGTCATCGGCAAACTTGCTGAGGGCACACTCAATTCCATTGTCCATGTCAGCGACAAAAATATTAAACAAGACCAGTCCTAACACCGATCCCTGAGGGACACCACTCGTTACTGGTCTCCAGCCGGACATTGAACTGTTGACCACAACTCTTTGAGTGTGACCATCCAGCCAGTTCTTTATCCACCGAGTGGTCCACCTATCAAACTGATGACACTCCAATTTAGAAACAAGCATGTCATGTGGGACAGTGTCGAACGCTTTGCACCAGTCCAGGTAGATGACGTCAACTGCTCCACCCCTGTCCATCACTTTTGTAGCCCCATCATAGAAGGCCACCAAACTGGTCAGGCAGGATTTCCCCCTAGTGAAGCCATGCTGGCTGTCACCAACCACCTTGTTGTTTTTCATGTGCCCTAGCACACCTTCCAAGAGAATCAGCTCCAAGATTTTGCCAGGCACAGAGGTGAGGCTGACTGGTCTGTAATTCCCCGGGTAATCCATTTTCCCCTTCTTGAAAATGGGGGTTATATTTCCCTTTTTCCACTCGTCAGAACTTCACCTGTCTGCCATGATTTTCAAATATGATGGCCAGTGGCTTAGCAACTTCATTCCCCAGCTCCTTCAGGACCCCCGGATGGATTTCATCAGGTCTCATGGACTTGTGCACGTTCAGGTTCTTAAGATGGTCTTGAACCAGATCCTCTCCTACAGTGGACCCAAGGTCTTCATTCTCACAGTCCCTGCATCTGCCTTCCAAGATTTGGGTGGTGTGGTCAGAGCCTTTGCAGTGAAGACCGAGGCAAAGAAGTCATTGAGAACCTCAGCCTTCTCCAAGTCCTGTGTAGCCAGTTCTCCCAAGGGCTTCCGGAGGGGGCCTATGTTGTCCCTACTCTGTTTTTTAGCCACTACATACCTATAAAATCCCTTCCTATTATCTTTAACATCCCTTGCCAAGTTTAGCTCCAATTGGGCCTTAGCTTTCCTAACCTGGCCCCTAACTACCCTGACAACATCCCTGTATTCATCCCAGGCCACCTGTCCTTGCTTCCACCTTTTATAAGCCTCTTTTTTCTTGTGAATTTTTCTCAGCAGCTCCTTATCCACCCAAGGAGGTCTCCTGGCCCTCCTGCTGCACTTCCTTCTAGTTGGGATGCAACACTCCTGAGCTTGTAGCAGGTGATCCTTGAATATTAACCAAGAGTCTTGGGCCCCCTTGCCCTCTAGGGCAATATCGCATGGAACCTTACTAAGCAGGTTCCTGAAGAGCCCAAAGTCTGCTCTCTTGAAGTCCAGGGCAGTGAGCTTACTGCACGCTCTTCTCACTGTCCTGAGGACCTCAAATTCGACCATCTCATGATCACTGCATCCAAGACTTCCTTGGAGAGTCACATTTCCAACGAGCCCTTCCCTGTTGGTGAGCACAAGGTCAAGCAGGGCACCTCTCCTTGTTGGCTCCTTTATTGCTTGCAGAAGGAAGTTGTCTTCCACACAGTCGAGAAACCTCCTGGATTGCTTGTGCCGGGCCATACCGTTGCCCCAGCAGATGTCAGGGTGGTTGAAGTCCCCCATGAGAACGAGGGCCTGTGAGCGTGAGGCTTTTCCTATTTGTCTGTAGAGTTCTTCATGCACAGGTTCCTCTTGATCAGGCGGTCTGTAACATATCCCCACAGTAATGTGTCCCGTCACCGATTTCCCCTTAACCCTGACCCACAAACTTTCTGTTAACTGATCACCTGTCCCCAGACAGAGTTCCATACTCTCCAGCCTATCCCTAACATAAAGGGCAACTCCCCCTCCCCTCCTACCGGGCCTGTCTTTTCTAAAAAGCCTGTAACCTTCCATTCCAACACTCCAGTCAAAGGAGCCATCCCACCATGTTTCGGTGATGCCTATTATATCATACTCCTGTACATGTACCCACATCTCTAATTCCTCTTGTTTATTCCCCATGCTACGAGCATTTGTATAGAGTCATCTGATCCAAGCTCCAAATGAAGCCAACTCAGTGGCTGGAGCAGCTGGAATATCACTACATTGCTCGGAGTATTTATTATAGGTGCTGGCAACTGACTGGGTGTGTTGGGATGGAATGATGCCCCCCTCCCCCAACACATCTAGTTTAAATCATCCTTGACAAGTCTGGCAAGCCTCCCAGCAAAACCACTCTTCCCTTTCTTTATCAGAGCAGTTCCACCAGCCCCCAGTAGGCCTGACCTACAAATGTGGGCCCCATGTCCAAAACACCCAAGGATGTTAAGTAAAGTCCAAACAGGTCAAACATATTGGCATCGATACTCATGCGTTTTGCACTTTCACAGGAAGGCCAGCAAAACTCTGCACTTTTCTCTTTGGAAGTCCTGTTAAGTTCGAATCCCATGAGAGGGGTGAGAACTGCAGATATCTGTGAGGAGCCTGCAATGTGGAGGAGTTCTCATAAAGATAAAACAAACCAACCAAACAAACAATAAAAAAAGTTTAAACTTTCAAAGAGGTTTAATAGAAGTATATTCTGAAAAAGTATGTCAGCAGAGTAACTCTGCATTTAGCTAATTTCTAAAACGCAGTAATCAAAAACTATTTAATCACATTTCATGCTGGGGTTTTTAAGAGTATTGACCTCCATGCAAGTAATCCTGTGCTGCTGAGAAAATCATGAACTAGCAAAAAATCAGTCACAATAATTACAGGATTAAAAGATGAATCCATAATTTCCTTCCTTTCTTCAAACAGAAAAGCTAAAATATCTCCTCAAACTTAGAAAAGCCCAGAAACAGTTGAACAACATAAGTTTGCTGGGTCATCTAGTCAAGTACTAAGGTATGACAAGTCACAGCTGCTTCAAAGTCAGGAAGAGATTTCACAATAAGAAATATGTGAGATCTGTACTTTGTGTGTGTTTATTCCTAGTAGTTATGTTGGATTCAAGGTGTCCCTGCCTGTGGCACGGGGTTAGAACTAGATGAGTTTTAAGGTTCCTTTCAACCCAAACCATTCTGTGATTCTATCAAATCCCAAAGTGTTGATTTTAGAAGGCCTTTTTTTGTTTGTTTGTTTAGCAATAACCACACGAGGGCAGTAAGCCCTATCTTCAAATGATGGAAGTGGTTTTTCCTCGGGTTCTGAACATGCTGCTTTATGTGTCTGTTCAGCAACATGCAGCTGCTGCTTTCACATTAAGGACCTAATATGAGACAATGCAGCACCTCACCAAGTATTCAAAGTGAAAATGAGTGTGAAATCCTGAATCAAATTCAGGATTCATGAAAACAAGACCATTTATTAGGGACCTATTATTGTGGCATTTTTAACACGGCATCCTTCTAGAGCATGTATTGTTCCCACATGAATTCTTTTTAAAAAATCTTTTTTTGTGTATTTATTTTTAAACTCAAAATCTGCCTGTGTGAAGTTTGTGATTCCAGTCTTATTAGCTTCCTACAAAATCCACTTAAAATCAGTCTACCAGAGACATCAGCACTTTGCTACAAACATTAGGCTTGCATTAGGGTATCCTGAGAAACATTGTTCTACTGTTTTCATGGGGTTTGGTAGAAAGCAGTGTTTCCTTGCATTCTGTGATGTTTCACAATATTTCTCTGGTACTCCGTGCTTGAAATAGTTCAGAAAAGTCTTTGAAGGAGAGGCGCACTTTCAGTCCCTTCTGTGACCACTTCAATTTCTTCTATATTGTCATATACAAGAACATTGAGACTTCTCAGTTCTGTATGCTTTTAATAATTCCATATACTGATGGCTTTCTTATCTCAGCCATTTTTTCATGGAGCCTTCTGTTTCTTCATTAAACTGCAGGAACATATTTCTGTGTGGTGGTATTCTAGTAACTGATTAAGTCACCTCTGTGATTCTTAAATCCATTAGTTTCCCAGGTACAAATGCAAACTAGACTTATTCTTACAGATGAAGGTGTAAAGCTCCAACATGCAGAACATGTGGCTTTGCTATAGTCGTTTCCTCACTGACAGGATTTTGAAAAGCAGCCTGGCAGATAGGGCTTACCTAGGAAGCTGACCTACCTACAGATTAGTAAATAGGCCACAGAGTCATGTAGATTATAATTCTTCAGGTCCTGGAAAACTTGTATGTGAAACAAGTTGATCTATGCTTCCAGTTACCTTTCCTTATCTGTTCTTAGTGCTTTCATGTGTTTTTGATGTGAGGTTGGAATGCACAGAATTTGTGCTTGGTGTACAACCACAATAACTGAGCAGAACTTCACTGAACTGAACTACTCACAAAGTCCAGTGGATGCTCACTTCAGTTCAGAAAGTCAGCTGAACGGCACAAAAGTACTTGTGCATTCCTTGGTTTACTTTCTGCTGCCCATCTTGATAGGCGCTGAAGTTAATGCTGGAAAATAGGTTAGTGAAAAAATTTGCAGTATGTAACAATGTTTATTACTCACTAGGATGGTCTGATGGACATGAAGTTGTTAAACATGACTAAATACTTCAATTTCTCCAAAACCTGAAAAATATTGTAGTGCTTTTCTAAGACCTTTACCCACAGAGCCAATCTTGCATCTGCTTATGTTTCTGTAAAGAGTATCACAAACCTCACTGCCTCCCGCACTAAGTGTAAACCACTTCTTCCAGGCTTGCTTTGCTTTTAGATACGTAGACACAACAATGTGCTCAGGAAATATTAAATTATAAAAATATTATAAAAATTGGCATTTTGCCAATTAAGCAAGGCAGAAAGACCAGCATGATGATTTGTTCTGGAAGGGGCTTCCTTGTGCAGTGAGCAGAATAAATACAAAGAGCAGAACAGAAGACTACGAGAATAAAACAACCTTAAACTAACTTTTGAATCTGGCAGTTCTCCAGCCTTTGAACAATTATCCTCTCTAGTAAAAACCAGTCATTGACTTTGTTAGTGTCAGTTTCTGATGAAGGTTAAAAAAAAAATACAGATCCTGGGTTTGCAGCTGTAGTTCGAGCATTATAATTGGGAACCATTTGTTGTAACACTGTATTTAAAGCACATTATTGGACAGTCTGCTAACTAGTTCATCAGACTATGCTGCTTCACTCTTGGAGAACCAGGGCTTGGATCAGGATGTTCTCATGTGTCATAGGCAGTTATGAAATTTCAGCATAACTGTGGCTATTGCCCATTTGGGGTACTATTTGTGAGTATCTGGCACTGCTTTGTCAGCTGTGCTGCTCCACTCATCCCCAGCAATGTTCCTGGAGAGCACTAGAGAGGTATGGCAATGTTTGCTTGCCTTTCAAATGCATGTGTTTCCTCTCTTCCCAGTAAGGATGCAAGAAGTTTCAGTATCATCAGGGCCAGCAAAGGCAACAGGGCACAACAGAGGTTGGAGGGGAGGAAAGTGAATACCAGAATCCTCCAACAAATTTCATACAGGCAGAGTGAGGAAATAAAATATCTTTATGCATTAGCACAATGAATCAATAAAGTAGCTGCGATATTTGCTACCACAACAAGTACACAAGCATACCAGAGTATTTGATGAGGAAGATGGTGTGGAGGATGCTGAGGTGCAACAGTTGTGGCAAGGACAACACACAGAGCATCATGCCATGCTAGACCTGCCCCTAGCAGCAGCCTACACACCACTACTGCAGGTGAGGGGCTGCTTCAGTAACTTGGATGTGCGGTATAAGTATGCAGGGAGACTTCAAACGGCTTTTCTTCCAAGCAAATGTTGTCCATGCCCAAGCTACCTCTAACTTACTTTCTCATGTCCTGCTCCAAATTCTGGAGAATCTTTTTCCCTCTTCTTACCCACTCAGCACTCTGCTTTGCTGAAGTTGGTGGTACTATAGATGTTAAAGGAAATACATTGCAAATAAATTATGCTTTATTATGGCTGCAGATACAGAAAGATAAGGAAATTCAATAGAAAAGGTACAAAGGTAGGTTTTAATAGTATGTATGTGTGCATTTGGCTTTGACTGAAGACAAGACTTGCATATGCTGCAGATCTACAGGGTCTTAAAATCTCTTGGCTACGCATTATACATCTGAAACAAAGTTTGTGGAATTGAGCTCATATTGCAGCCTGTTCATAGAAATCTACTGCTGCGATAAGAGAGCAACTACAACACAGAGAGTTTTTACTTTGGCATGAACATTATACTGGAAGTTAGCTATGCTTCAAGACTGTGTAGTTAAAATACCCTTTTCTTTCCTGAAACAGTAGTTGAGCACTATGGGTGTATGCTTGATTGCTGTAACTATGATGTCCTTGCAGACCTATGTGGGAAGCAAACAAACGAGTTCTGCTTCCATCTGATAGATTACAGCAGGAAATAGTATATAGAGTATCTGTTGCCTAATGAGGGGGAAAACCAAAAAAAAGTAAGTCTGCAGTACAGACTCTTCCAGTTATGCCTTGCAATTGAAACTGTTAAGGAAAACTATGTTATCAATTTGAGAGCAACTGACAGTCTGAGTGAAAGATTTTCAACTGACAGTGGGTTTTCCTAAATATTTCACTAGTGCGCATAACAGTGTCTTCCCAAAAGTGTCTGCCAGATCCTGCAATCTGAACAAATGAGCCTCTAAATAACTTTCCAAATAATCTTTACATAAACCTCTACTTTTTGCTAAAAAAAATAATGGTGTGTATTTTCAAGCCAGAGAGTTTTCTTTCTCAAAGTTTATCAGAGTTTAGGGAGTATCACACACAACCACTATTAGGTTTCAACATTCACCATGGCTTTTTCTAATACACATTGACCTTTATGTTGTGATTTTGACTTGTTCCATTACCTTAGAAAACCTTCAGCTACATACTTTCTTTTCAAACTTTGGCCAGCCTCCATTTTGCTACTGTTAACATAACCTTAGGTACATGCTGTGAGGCTTGTAAGTCATGTCCTTCATACCCAGGATGTCATTCATCATCTCACATCTGGGATGATATCAGGAGATTCATATTCCTCACCCAACATGACTGTGAGGACAAAGACAGAAGACAGAAATACGCAAAGTCAGAGAAAAAAAGTGAAACATTAGAAGGAGAAACTAAAACCAGCTTATCTAAAATTCTGTGTGTGGGGCAGATTTGTCACTTGCTGTTCTTACCAAAAAGCCTCTTGATATGTCTCGTTTTGAGTGGACAACTCCCTACAAGCTTGCCCAGAAGGGCTATCTCATCTGAATGCTCATCTGTATCTGTATGCTATCTCATCTGTATGCACCACTATTCATTTTGCTCTTACTGGTCAATATGTATTAAAAATAACTTGGAGAGATAATCAATTGCTTGGAACATCGTGCTTTGGGTATGCAGATGTCACTTGATTTCTTTTGGACTCTTCTGCCAAAGGTGCTCAGGCACTTTTAGAAAATCTCAATGGAGTCTACCCATGGTTGCTTGATTGTAAACTTAGAATTTCCTGAAAAAACTTTGGTATCTGCTAAGTTTATAGACATTTTAGTAAGCAGCATATTAGACCTGTCCTCTTCTCAATGGATATTGATTAGTGCATGTATTCACTTAGTCCCACAGTCATCTCTTCAGAGGTAATGTTACTACAGGTAAGAATATCTTAGGTATATAAAATAGCAATACCAGACACTGGGAGCATAACCCCAGCCATGGAGAATTCTTGGATCAGAGCTGGGGCAATTAGGTGGGTTTTCACCGCCCAAGAAGTTGTCAGTGTGTAATTTCTAAAGCAGTAACATATTACTTACCAGTTAAATAGCATCTAAAAGTGTTCACTTTCCAAGGAGACCATAAAGTCTACCTAGTTTGACAGAGCACTGAAAAGGTACACTTGTTTTACTTCGACTAAAAAACTCTAAGCAAAACCTGTGGCATATTCTGAGTGATCATTTTGCAATTCCTTAATCAATCAATTTAAAAACAAAATGCTTATTCCACTTGAGAAAAATTAATAAACTGAAAGCAAATAATCAGTTCTAAAAATTATATTGTTTAGGAGAAGAGGATCATATTTATTTTCCCAAAGCATCTTTCTGCTGTTGCAATCGCAGATGTACTCTATGGTCTCTGCTGGATCTGACTGCCACAGGATAGGCAGATAACACTTTTGCCAACTTGTCAAGTGAGGCTAGTAGTATCCATTTTATCTGGTTAAAAAAAGCAGGGCAACACACACCAAATCACCCTGTTCAATTTAAATATCTGTTGAACTGTTACTGTATCTTCATGAGTAAGTATTAAGAACTGCAAAGACCAAGGCAGATCAAAGTCTGAGACATTACTGTGCTGGCAGAGCTTGGTGCTGGCAGAGCTTGGTGTTACTCAGTGTAACGACAGTGCCTGAGATGGTTGACTCATAGCAATAAGGAGGTCTGGAAGATAGGAGTGATCTGGAACATGTAAACTGAAATTTCAGTCTGCACAGATAAATATGACTTGTAATTTATTATTTTGATTTCTTTGGATTACGAGATCATAATTAATTACTAAGGAAGTCTTACAGCACCAAACACACGTGGGCTGTGCTGATGAGACTTGCAATACTTTTTTAGAATTTAAAAATATGTCAATTACAGGGAAAAAATTGACTTACCTTTACAAATCAATGAAAAGTTGCTACAGAAACACAGGCCACATTGCAGGCCTCTAGGTGACCACAGCTGCAGCCATGAGAGGCAGAATGATCTTAATGCCCTTAGCTGAAGAAACATGGTAAGCAGAGGAGACTGAGAACTTCAGCAGTGCATGTTGCCACTGTATCATAAAAGATACAGAATGTTCTGATCAGAACAGTCTTACAAAAGTACCTGGCTTGCTCTTTGTGGGTTAATAGATGAAGAGAGCCTGACCTAGGAATCAGTGTCAGAACCACTGGGACCCATTCACAGGGTTATCTGCCAGCTAAACAAAGCCAAGTCAGGTTTTGCCAAGTTGCAATCTATGCAGCCTTATGTAATGCATTTCATGTCTTTACTAAGGTTAGCTGCAGGAGGCTTAGAGTCATGTTGAAGTAAGCACTCTATCTTGATGTTCCCTAATTAATGACAGCTTGCACAATTACTTGGAAAACAAAATAATTAACACCAGCATCTGTTCCCAGCTGACTGATCCCTCCTGATTCCATGTGTAAATGAAAATGTAGACTGCAGACAGATATGTACAAAACTCCTGGTATAATAAGAGAAAACAGATTTGGGCAAATTTTTTTATATTTCAAATGGAAAAGGCACCTGGAATATTGAATAAAAAAAAAAGGACCCAACAAGACATTCATACATAATGGAAAACATACAGGGGTTTCTTCTAAGCTATTACCTTCTCGTAACTGTCTGCTATGGCCAAAAATACACACATATGAATATTGCTGAATCTGGGGAGGTAGCTGGGTTTGTAGTGATTTATTCTTTTGTTTTATTTCTCCCCTGCTCATATTAACAGATCTGAATCCATCTTCTTTTTCTCATCCTCCTTTTGCTTTCATCTAGGCTTTGTTTACTTGTGAAAGAATAACATCTTAAAATTACATCATTAGGATGAGAACACTAGAAAGGAAAATTCTGACCAGAAGGAGGTTTTCTTTTCATTGGTATGGCATGATCTTAAGTGTAAGGGAGAGGCTTAGTCTCTAGTGTCCATGGTTCTGGATTTGGTCACATGTTTATGTGCTTTGGAGGCTTCAGCCACATCCTGGAAATTGCAGCAGGCAGGAGTATGTGGTGGGTGGGTCTGCCCACAAGGGAAAAATTCATGAATCCCAACCCATAACAGTTCAAGGAAGAGACTTCATACTCATACCACTGCAGTCTGGCAGGGCCATAACTTCCTTCTGGAACAGATCAGTCTTCCTGCTATTACCATACCAAAATCAAAGAGAGCTTCAGATACTCAAGCTCTGAGCTCTTGAAAGTGACCAGTCCATTACAAATTTAAAAAGTACTCATTTCAAACTGAGGCTGACACATATGCTTTTATTTTAATTACTTTAATGATTTTGTATTTTTTAAAGAATGTAACTACTTTTGCTGAGATGTATTGAGTGTACTTATATCCTTCAAATCCTAGTATTTGCTGAAGCAGGGGGGTTGGCTTATGCTTCCCAGGAAGGCCAAACTGGCTCCACTTCATTTCAAACATCCAGCTTAGGACTTCCACACAGAAAGGGCCATAACTGAAAGCTGTTGCTGGCCTACACCTTTTGGCAGCCCCTACACAGCCCCATCAAAACAGGGGCTCTCTGCTTGTGCTGCCTCTTAAAAATCTCATTCACCTACCGCCTCAAACTAGCCATGAACATGAACTCATGTTCAAAAGAGAAAGCCACCAACAAGGCTTCCCATGCAGACCTGAGCCAGGAGTGAGAGTTGTTAGTAGCCTTCACCTTCATTTGAGGCCTTAATCACAGCCCAACTGTCACGCATGTTCTGTGCTTGCATAGCCTCCAAACTATTTATCTAACCTACTGCCTAACTCTAACCACAGGCCAAAAAAGAGAACCTCCACTGAAGTTTCCCACTCAGATAGGTCAAGGCTAAAGCTGTTTATAACTCTCAGTTTTCCTTGGCAGTTTGCTCACATAACCACAAATACTAGTGCTTTGCACTTTCTTTTCCACACCTGCCCCTTCCCCTATCCAAAGCTTTGATTCCAAAGAGAAAGTTCTCTAGCTAGGGCTCCTGCCTGGGAAGGGCCAGGACATAAAACTGTTGCTGGCCTGCACCTTCTCTTGCAAGCCCCATCAGCATGGGGATCTGAACATGTGCTGCCTCCTACGGATCTTCCTCACTGACTGCCTCAGTGTAGCAGAGCCGAGGTCCAAAAGAGAAAACCTCCAGCACAGGTTCCCAGATGGAAGGCACCAGGCGTGGAAGCTGCTGGCCCTCACCTTCCCTTGGAATCACATTCACAGCCCCACCAACAGTGCCATTGTGCGCATAACTTCAACACCAAGCCCTCCGCTTTGCCAGAGCCCAGGAAAGTAGAGGATAGCCGTTGTATAGGGCTTCATGCAGAAGGGGATGGGACTGAAAGCTGTTTGCAGGTCTTCATTTTCCATGGCAGTACCTTCACAGCACCACCAAACAGGTCCCCTCCATGCAGTGCCTTCCCAGGGTGCGCCTCTTCCCACACACACTTACACCCCGAGGCCTCTCCTCACAATCCCCAGCTCTGCCTTCCCCAAGGCAGCTCTATGATCACGGAGACGATGGCTCCACGAGCTAACCTGCTGCAGCCTCAGATCCTCCACCTCAGCCCCCTCAGAGCTCCCCTTTCCCCCTGTCCCGGGGTCACAGCTCAACCTGCCAATCACAGCCCAACCCGCTCCTCCCCGCCTATCAGTGCTCACCTCGCGTCCCGCCTTCGCTCCGCCCACATGGGGCGCGCCCTGCGGTTCGTCCCCTGCCCCGTCCTGGGCCCACCCCCCCGCCTCCGATAGCCAATGGGGGAGCGGGCGGCAAGCGGGGTGTGTGAGGGAGGGGTCGTTGCTCACTCGCGCCTTGGTCGTACCGCTGCCCTCCTTAGCCTGCCTTGCCTCAGCGCCGGTAGTCGCCATTCTGTCAGCTGGTGAGTGTGTGTGTGAGAGCCCCGGTAGCCGGCAGCGAGCCCCCGGTAATGTGGAGCGCAGGTCTACGGCCGCCGGCTTTCCCGGCGCGGCTGGGCTTAGCTCCGGCGCCTGGGGGCTCCGGCTGTCTCAGGGGAACGGAGTACGGGACAGCGGCAGGCCGTGTTCCGAAGTACCCGGCTGATTCACTGCGGGCTTCCGCCTTCCCCCTCGCTCCCCTCCTCCCTTTCCCATCTAGGACGCGCCCACAAGAGAACCGGCGTCCGCGCCGGGACTCAGGGAGGACGAGACCGGAGTCAGGCGGACGGGCTCGGTTGGTCTGGTTTTAACCTGATTATTATTAGAGCATGCATGAAGATGAGTGGTAAATGTGCAGGTGCGCCGGGTGCTGTTTCCCTTAGCGGGGCTTATCCTTGCGGGAGGAAAGTGTGACAACGCAAGGCGGGTGGTGGGAGCGGGACTAAACCCCGGCGATGCCGGCGGGCCAGTGAGGGAGGAAGGAAAGGCCCTTACAGTGTCCTTGGTATCCAGCTTGCCTTTTCCCCTGGCGTGTGGGTTAGTGCGCTACTGCCGCAGATGAGGCAGCGGGAGGAGGCACGGGGCAGCAGGAGAACCACCGATCCACGAAGATGACATCGGTGACCCGCAGCTTCGCGGGTTAGTGGCACTGCTTTGACCCTTTGCCAAGGCGAGTTTCAGCTCTGTAGAAGTGTGTGTGCGGCTTGATGTAAGCGGTGCGTTTGCAAGTGTGAGTAAACTGGTACTAAGCGTGTGTGTGTGAGAAAGACTGGTCCCTATGCTCATGTGATTGCAAGAAATGAAACCTCTAAAAACTATGGTCGCTGCAAACTGCTTTTGAGATAAAACACTTTCTGTCTGTTTTTTTTATGGCGTGGTAGGTTTACTGCCTGTGAGTGCTAATTAGACTTGTTGCAGAAGGTATGTTAAGATTTTTGCAGCATCTCGGAACATTTTTTTTTCGTCATTTTTGCACAGATTTCATTACTTCCACTATGGTTTTTGGCTTAAATAAAAAAAAAAAAAACCACACTAAAATATGACTTCAGTTATAATAGATCCATACTAGTGTTGATGGGACTGTGACAGAAAACGCCTTGTCTGGGAGGAGAAAAGTGCAAAGCAGGATCAAAACGAGTATCTCATTCTTCCTCTTACCTGGCAATTTGTCAGCACTTAAAGGACAATCGCATTGGAACTCTGCAGTACAGAGTAGGTTACTGGACAGAAAACTACTGCTTCCTTATCGTATGTTTGTAGGAGTGTAGCACTGAGAAATGGGATGATCCAATGCTTTCTCTCTTCTTCAGCAATTGTGTTTTCCTGAGTGTCAGACCTCTTCTATTTCCTGATCTACAAGCTCTTCTTTGTGTTTTCTGGCCACTGTGAATAGATGCTATATAAAAGAAGTATTGTGGTCTTCATTGGTAGTTAGCAGGTTCTTTTCCTGTTTTGACCATACTGATATGTAAACTAGTAATTACCAGTTAATAATAGCACGGGTAATACTGGAGGTAAGCACTGTGAATCTTTATTAGCTTAGGAAATGTATTACATGGTTACCCAGGTACAAGGCTTTGTCACAGCTGTGACTTGAAGAGCCCTTGGATCTACTTAGTGTTCAAATTTGGGGGTGTCACAGCCTTGATTCGAGAGCTCCTTCCTGGTATAAAACGTTATTCTTAGTTAAAGAAAACTAACATCAAACAGAGGGTATTTGGCACTGAACCGGAATAGGAACAGTTGAGTTGTACAGGACAAGTGCACCTTTCTTTTTAACCTCCGTGTTTTGAGATGTTTTCGCTTCCTCCATGGCCTGCGGCCCTTCTCCCGGGACTGCCGCGGCCTGGCAGTGCCCCGGGGCCCGCAGCGGCGGGGGAGACCGGTGCCGGTGCCCGGGGCGGGGCAGGGCCGTTGTTGGCCTGCGCGGCGCTGCGGCGGCTCGACCTTTCCCCTACTTCTTGGAAGCGGTCACGTGGGCGGGCGCGGCGCGAGGAGAGGGGGTTGAGCCGGCAGATCTCTGCGGTGCGGCTCACGCTGCGGAGCGAACACAACCAAGTGCCGGCTCTGGAGCGGCCGGCGACTAGATGTGTGCTGGGCATGGACCGTGCTCGTTTGCTGCGTGCAGGGGTAGGCGCCTCCCGAGCGTGACGGGTTTTGGAAAAGCTTGGGTAAAAGGCGATCTAAGTGAATGCTTGTCTGTAAAACAAAACAACCTCCTCCTCCCCTCTCACCAACTGTATTTGTTTTTTAAATATTTCCAAACCATTTTCTTTGTTCGGCAGTGTGCTGTGTCATAGTCCTGAACTATGATCAGAGGCCTGGAGCGGCTCTCCTATGAAGACAGGCTGGGAGAGCCGGGCTTGTTCAGCCTGGAGAAGGCTCCAGGGAGACCCTAGAGCAGCCCCCAGTGCCTAAGGGGGCCGGCAAGAGATCTGAAGAGGGGTTTTGACAAGGGCACCTCAAACAGGATGAGGAATGTCGAACATGACAGGACAAGGGTGAATGGCTTTAAACTGGCACAGGGAAGATTTAGGAATGTGATATTAAGAATTTACTGTGTGAGGTTGGTGAGCCCCTGCCCCAGTTTGTCCAGAGAAGCTATGACTACCCCATATCTGGCAGTGTTCAAGACCAGGTTGGATGGGGCTTGGAGCAACCTGATATAGTGGAAGGTGTCCCTGATCACGGCAGGGGTTTGGAATTGGATGGGCTTTAAGGTCCCTTCCAGCCCAAACTATTATTTGATTCCACATGTTCAGAAAAACAAGATCTAAATGACTGAAAAGCAAGCCTGGTTTTTTGAATGGTCAATTTAAATATTTTTAAAAATGTTTGGAACCAGTTATTCCATCTTTCAACCCTGCACAGGCTGAAAGACCTTATTCAGGTCTTTCCACCTTGTACAGTAAAGTATCTCCTGCAAGAGCAATCCATTCAGTTTGCCTTTGGTCACCAAACATTGTTGTCTCTCTTCCAGGAGCTGCAGAGTATTAAAATGTAACATCATGCACATCTCTTGGAAGTCCTGCCATTCTTGAAATATTTGCTGTTACAGTGAAGATACTAATTCTTTACTGCATGAGCATAGAAGCTCATTAATGCAAGGAGAGTGAGAGAAGGGATAAAACTCTTATAATCTAAATACCTAGTTTTGTTTTTTTATAGTAATATTGAAAAGAAATACACAGATGTAGAGCCTACTTTTTAAAGGGGTGGGGAAGGCTTCTGCATTATATGATAACTGCCAGTGGTTTAGTTTTATGCTTATCTCTTACTCAGCAAGATTATTCTGAATTTCTAAAAAAATCAGACAAGGTAGCTTGCTGGGATGTGTACAATAATAACATGTACTGCAATAGAGACTAGAATAATCTAAGAGCTCTAGGAAGAGTATGGAATGTCCTACCCTGTACAGGGGGGAAATAACCTGTAAATAATGACAGTTGTAAAAAAAAAAAAAAAAAGATTTTTTGTTACATTTGTGGACCATGTCAGTGTTTTGGAGTCTCATTTTTTTATTGAAGTGTACCTTTTTAAAGCATCTTTTACAGGACCATCCTATTTGAGAAGATGAGATGCTGTATACTTCAGAAACTGTAGGGTTTGATATTCCTTTGTGTTAGCCTAGTAATTAACACATTGTTTACTATAGCCAGTCTTCTCTACTACTTTGCCTGACTGTCTCAAGTTTGATCAGGTGAGAAGACAACTTGTTATCTGTGGCTTTTCTGCTTAAAGTACCAGTGAAAACAGTCTGTTCTGTGAACATCTCTCTGAGAAAACTTAATGGCATGTGTTGACTGGAATGGATGTTACAAGCTTGCAGGCAAACACTTGGATGTCTCAAACTCCAGTCTGAACCTAGAGTTGGGGTCTCGCTCCTGAGATCTACTTGCTTATCACATGAGCTAGTGTTCACTATTGAGCCCTCAGAAATTACTAAGTGGGTAGCAGATGAACAAATTTTCACTCCACAGTTGCTCACCAACTCAGTCCTGTTAAATGAAGACTGATCTAGACAGTACATTCATCCAGTGCAATGGAAAGCAGTGTTTCAGAACTGCTGTTTGTGACTATTCACCCCATTGCCACCAGTTTTTCTAAAGTCCTTCCAGTCTGATCCAGTCCCTCTGAGCAGTTGAAAGCTGTGTGTGAATTAAAGCTCAAGCTGTTTTTCTTGACTTTCTGTTTCAGAGCTGCAACTGACTGCCATTGCTGTAGTGTAATGTCTATTAAGAGCTAGAAATACTGGAATGAATCTGCCTCTTATTGTGTCCTAACCCATTCAAGATTCCTGCTGCAGTGAGTTTGTTGGACAGAAGATTTGATTTCTGTGTGAGAAATAGATCTCAAGTCTGCTTTTTAAGGAAGACAGCTGTTAAGGTATGCTTACATTTCATTCACCGATCTGTCTGTTATTATGTGTTCCCTTCCATATATACTCAGCCCACTTTACTTGGGGTGAGGGATAAAGACGGGGATAAAGAAAGGGAAGGGGATAAAGAAATTGGCCCAAGATTCCAAAGGTGATGCCTACAGAGTGTAGCTAATATTCACCCACAGATGATCTTGGAAAATTGCTGAGGACAAGGCACAAGCTGATAGGTTTGTCAACAGGACAGCGAGTTACTGCAAGCTCCTTAGCTGTTCTGATTCTAAACTGTATGCTGTAAGTGACATTTGCAGTAGGTCACAGTGTTGCTGCACCTGGGAAAATACATGTATTAAGTTCTCCACTTTGGCTTGAACTACAGCATTTTTTAATTTTTTAGATGTGAGAGATTCTTTAAGGCACTTACAATTCCAAGGGACCACAGCTGTCGGCTATAGATGAGAGTGGAAATGTCTGGAGCCAATGATTAGCAATAACCAAAGATGAAAAATTATATGTCAAATGATTGCTGTTGGAGGAGAAGCTTTTGTCTCTTTCCAAGTGGCCTAAGCCATTTCAGTCATAGCATAATAATTTTATTTTGGGGACCCTGTGAGAACTGCCACATAAACAACAAATTCAGCATTTAGGAAGCTTAAACTGATCTGAATTTTAAAACTGCGTAAGTCAGACACAACTAAAGTGGCATGGATGGGCCTGTCAGTTTAACTTCATTTTCATCAATCAGTTATGATTTGATCTGAATGCCATGTTACTTCAAGTTTTAAAGGAGAGTGATTCTTTTGTTTCTGATTTATTTCTATTCCATAGTCATTAGGTTTACCTGAGAAGCCCTGTTGAATTAATTTAATCTACGTGACAGTTTATTGCACTGAAATTACTTGGTTTAACTCCTTTCAGAGTTCTTGTAATGAATTTGTGCCTGTAGAATATGATTAACCATTACAAGGTAGGTGAGTTATTGGTAAGACTTAAGAGCAACAGGTACCAGTATCTTGTATGCTTAAGCATGATTAGATATTATTGAAGGTTAGTATGCAAGGAAGACATAGATACTCTCCAGAGAATAACAGCAGCTGGTTAATCTTTATAGTAAGTTCAGAAGTCAGTGCCTTGCGGAATACCAGGTGAACTGTGAACAACCTGTCTAATCTGTCTGAGACTTTGATACTTGCAAAAGTGTAGCATACACTGTAAGAAAGTAGCTTTAGCTAGTAAAATATCCAAGAAACAGACACAAAAGAAACTAGTCTTTCTAGTCATACCTTTAAATGCTTGAGCTGTATATTTTGTACTGCTTACTGAAGATTTTGTAGATCAAAACCTGTATTTCCTTTGAAAGGCATAAAATTCTAGACTATTCTGAATGTTTTGGCCATAGTTTTAACTTTGTTCAACTGTGCATCTAAAGAGCACATGAGTAAAAGCAGTTTTGCTATCCTTTCGACATCCTCTGGTTAGCTGCCTTACTTAATTGCTCCTCTAGCATTAGGGGCAGGATTATTTAGGCATTTGTGTCAGATAGTGGTGGGGAGGCAGTCACTCCCATAAGAGCAGATGGGACCTTGAGTTACTGAAGTCAGACACTACAGTATATACTGTAGAGTGTATACTGTAGTGACTGAAACTGTTGCATTTATAGCAAACTCCATGAAAACACTTTAATGACTTCATTGGTTCATCCTATTAAATTAAGAAAGCCTGTATTATCAATAATATAACCAATGTTTCCTTTAGATAGGTATATAGATGTAACATTGAATTTCGATGGCTAATTTTTCAGGAGTTTGTACTGTTTGCTTCCATATCACTGCAGTATACATGGCACTTAAGGTCAGTTCCAGAAAACTACCTGCTGCCTTAGAACTAGCAGACTCTCATTGGACAGCATAATAGTGTTTAAAATACTAACACACACTTAAAAAACCTTGTAAAATGACACACTGGTGATTTCTAGTGAGGGCAAAATTACTGGAATAATGTTAAAAAATTAAGATGAATCATTGCCTGAAAAGTTAATGTAAAATCTCTGTAAAAATTCTACTGCAAAATCCAGCTTCTTTTATCTGCCAAACTAATAGTACATTTTTGTCAGTTGCAGATTTGTTCTTTTTCAGTGTTTGACTGTTACTACCAATCTGACTTCCAGGGTGTTCTGTTAATTTAGAATAACTGAAGTACAGGATTTCTTGTTCAGGCCTTAGTGTTCTAAAGTAAGATTTTTCTTTTATTATTATTTTTTAATTTCTTTCAATTTTTTTAAGCAGATCTGTTATGAGGATTCCTACATGAAATTTCATTACTTATCTCTGCTAGGTATACCATTAAAACTGTATTAAAAATAGCATTAATACTTCAAGCCCTTAATCCTCTTAGTGGCTCTTCACTGGACTCTTTCCAATAGTTTCATCTCTTTCTCTTACTGGGGAGCCCAGAACTGGACACAGTATTTGAGATGGGGCCTCAGTAGCAACACTTCTCCTAATTCACCATAGGATTCTGTTTGCTGTCTTTGCTGCAATGGCACCTTCCTGGCTTGTACAACTTGCTGCAGAGCCCTTTTCCAGCATTTAGTCTTCAGTGTGTACTAGTCTATGGGTTACTCCTCCTTAGGTGCAGGACATGGCACTTCTGTTTATTGAACTTTATACCCTTTCAGCCTGCCTGTTTCTCCCGAGCCCATTGAGCTCTGTCCAGATGGCAGTGAGATCCTTTGGTCTATCAGCTACAACACCTTGTTTCAGCCCCTGTACTCGTAAATCCATCTGCAGTTTGGTCCTTTCTTTTTTGTTTGTTTTTTTTTTTTGTCCTCAACGTTTTGACAGCTCTTGCTTTTGCATTGAACATCTGGAAGTGTCAAACTGATAAACTTCAAAACTTCTGCAGATTTCAGACAGTTGAAGACATACTTGATGAATGTTACTAAGACAGCTGCACTTATAAAAGTGTTTTGGAAGACACTAACCCTTTGCATTTGTGTAAGAATATGTCCTGTTGCTTGATGTGATACATTTTTTGGGGGCTGAAGAACTTTGAGTATTTTTCAACAGAAACAAACTTAAGCGACCTTGATCATCTGTAGACTGCATCTACTTCTGGGATGCCTGTGTAGATCAGTGTTGCCATTAAACTGTGGCTCGTGGCAAAGTGTGGAAGTAAACTTATTCACTAGCAAGTTATTTTGGGATGTTGGTACTGGCTTTGTTGTGCTTCACTGCAGAAGGTAGTCTGATCTGCTTTGTGTAGGTGGTATGAAAGCTTGGTCTAACAGAAGTATCCATAACAGAAATCTGAAGAGAATTTTGGAATAATGCATTAATATATTTGGGTGGACATCTCAGTGTTTGGAATTCTCTTGCTTTTAGTTTAGCATCTCATATGAAATTAACATATTTGGGCATAAAGAATTACTCATTGATTTCTACAAAACAGAATACATTAACAGTTTTTGTCTTCTAGGAGAGCAGAAAATGCAGATTTCTAGTAATATCTTAGGCAAGAGAAAATACTTGATCACTGTCTCAACACAAACACAGTGCGGGTGTTCTGGTGTTTTAATACTGGCTCCGGTTTTAAGTCTATCTCCAGACTCCAGGAATACAGTGAGGTATCCTGAAGAGTCAAAATATGCTAACCAATGGATATACAGATGAAACTTGTTTTTCTTCCTAAAGCTGTAGTAAGCTCACCTCCAGAAGTGAGATCTGGATAATCAAATTCTTCAGTGTTTTAAATATTTAAAAGAAGTCTCCTCTTAAGAGAAATTGTTGGAGCTCCAGAATTGTTTTCTGTTCTGTATGACTGCTTGGAACATTCAAGCAGTAACTCTTACTGCTTTGCATGTTGATAGAAATGGAATTCCACCCCCTTTTTTTCTTGAAAGAAACTGTTCTGGGGACAAAGACACTGGATCACTTGCTTGGTTTCCCAAGAACTTCTGAATTCAAGGTGTCTAGCTTTAAATGGAAATCTTAGTATAGTTCTAAGTATGTTTCCTAACTAAATTTGGCTTTAATGTACTTTCAACCACTATCTCTCTTCACTTCCCATCTTTAAAACTTCATTAAACAATGCAATTGTAAATGATGCAGTACCATTTTTTTTTTCTGCACCAGTCTATCCCTATGTGAAACCTGAGTGCTAAGCTAAATTTTGAAGTTGTAAGTTAATTTTTAAAAGGGAGTGAATTCTTTAAGGTCAGGGTTTTTGTTGGTTTTGTTGCTTCTCATTTCTTTATTGGTGGTACCTTGCAGCTGTATGATGTTATGAGGGCTTACAGATGCTTCAGAATTCAGAACTGCCATCATACTTCAAGATGCAGCATGTTCTAGCTCTTATTACAGGGACATGTAAAGCTGCAAGTCTACTCACCATCTATGACCAGTCAGTGGCTTAGGTGCCAGAGATGTATATTTGAGGGCTCTAAAGGTACGAAACCTGTGTGGGGTGGTATGTAGCAGTGCTTTTGGAGAAACTGTATGCAGCAGTCAGTGCTTTTCCAAGACAACTGTCAACCTTTTATTGCCAAAGTAGAATAATGGGAAATAATTGTTCTGTGAGCTTAGTTTGGTTACTGACAGGTGTATGCCCTCTGTAGCTATAAATAGATATCAAAAACCCAAAGTAAATTGTTGAGGTAGCTTGAAAGTGATGGTCATAAAATTACGTCTTTCATCAAGGTTTTGGCTGTTCTGAGTCATGTGAATAAGACTTTTCTGCAGTTTTCTTCTTAATTTGTTAACTTGCTGCTTTGCAGGAAAAAGAGCTATAGATGTGAAATCTACATTAGTTGAATAGTATGTCACTTTCTGGTCATTGTTTGGGCTCCTGCCAAGGAGAAATGGCAGGGTTTCCTCTATTCCAAGAGGAACAGGATATGGGGCGGGGGGAAGGGATTGCATAAGCCAAGCAATGTATGGGAAGCAAGTGGCTAAGATGAGCTCTGAGGTAAGAAGTGGCATCCCCTCAAAGCAGAGGAGTTGCTTTTTTTTTGAGATAGAGTTGGTGACTACTTGTTTGGGTTTTTTTGGTTGGGGTTTTTTGTTTGTTTTTTTTTTTTAGCACTATCATTTTATCCATATAAATCTTATGAAATCTACAGAAACAAACTCAATAGCATTTCCAAAATTAATGCTTCAGGAATTAATTCCTTGTTTTGTGCGATGTACTGTAATAAGTTTAATTTTTGTGTAGTGGCATGGTGCTTTTTAAGATGCACAAAGTAATTCTTTCACTGTCTTTTAGACATTGTATTCTGTGTTATGTGCTTCAGAGGGACATTGGCAACCACAGGTGACTTCTTGCATGCCTGACTAAATGGAAGCATCCTACACATGGGATCTCTTTTAGCTTCAGATTTTCCAGGGCTGAGGTTACAGGAGCATATAATCCCCAATACAGAGCTGACTATTCAGTGTCTGCAACCTGAAATCATAAGGTCTGTGAGCAGTCTGTGAGTTAAACCTCCATCTTCATAGTATAAATATCCTGAAACTGCAGAAATAGCAGTCTGAGGAAGCTTCATGCACAGTAGTCATAGCAGCATAGTTTTTCAGAACACCAGGTCTATCAGGACTCGGGCCTTCTGGTATACTATGTGTTTTCTTGACTTTGAAGTGACATTTAACCCAGCAGTTCTTGTTTATAACAATGGAAAAAGATGTGGTAAGTTTGGATTGGCTCAAGCAGAGGTATGAAAGGGAGGAGGAGAAACATCTGCAGTTGTTACAGCATGTCAGAACTGAAGTAAAACCAGAAAAGTGCAAGGAGGAGGCAGCTTTCTCCTTTAACTAAAAGCAAAACCAGCACAACCCTCCAACTGTAAAGGGACAAGTATGTTTTTTTAAGATACATTAATATTATGAGAGAACACTGTAAGGAAAGAAAATAGCTATTATCAAAGTAATTTCTTACTCTTAGATTACCTTAGAAATCATTGTGAATTGTTTTTCCCCTTTAAGCAGGACTCAGCCAGACTGCCAATAAAATCGAAGTTTCTTGTTTGTGGCTCTCTGTTGAAAATGGGGTTAATTGGTATATGCTGTACAGAAATATTTTGCTGACCAAGATGCCTCAAGTTAGAAGACGTTATTGTTTCAGTGTTAGCTGACTGATGTGGGCGCTGCCCTACTAACATTAGCAAGTCAAGTTTGTTAAGTCTCAACGCATGCTCCTCTAGCCTGTGCCCTTTTACCTACTTAGCTAGCAAGCACGTGACAGCAGAGGAATGCAAAGCAGGGGAAGTGTACAGCAGCTTATGATTAAATAGGCTTTTAAGGAGGAAAATAAATATTCAAAGACAGGGACTTCAGGAAGTCTTTGGTGTTCAGCCATTGTAATTCAGAACAATCTTAAAGGCTTAAGAGGTTTTTTTTTTTTAAGTAAAGTAAAAGGATATGAAAAAACTCAAGATTTTTGATTGTTTCACATCTGAGGGTCAAGTAATACAGTCCTAGAACTAGGCTCTTTGTTTTCAGGGCTCGTTTACTTGATTCAGGATTAATTCTTGTTGGATTAGCATCTTTTTCATTTGTGAATAAGGAATATTTTCCTTATTGAAGCTTATTGACTGTTTATTCATAATCTTTTCCTGCTTTGGATAGTAGAAATGCATATGCCTAAAAAGAGAAGGGTTCTTGAAATTCTTGCCTTCAGAAACAGAGAAGAAGGTAGTTAGAAAGTCACAGGGGAGTTGAAGGGTAATAGAAACTAGTCCATCTGGTACTTGACACTGGCATTCCAGAATACAAAATTCAGTGAGTGAACTGGAGAACTGTTGACCCTTCTTGAGACAAATCCAGGTGCCTGATTCTCTCTATGGGGAGATAGTGCTTTTTGTTGGGAGCATGTGGGGGTTTTAATTTGTTTATCCCAGTCTTAATAGCACTATACTATTGGTAAACATACGATGGATTCTTAACTTTGAGTGTCTTTTTTGCAAACCCTGTTAAGTCCAGAGTATACCATGGATTGCTGCTGCCTGTCTCCATTTTATTGCTCTCTTGCAGTTTTGGTCTCAATGTCCAAGTATACAATTTAATGAATGAAGGAACAGCTGACTTTTACTTCCTGATACTTGTCTCTAGCAAGGCCCCTGTGAATAAGCAGTTTTTAGTGAGAGTCATTAATTACTACAAATGGCAGCTGTTACTAGGGCATACAGGGCTTGTCTTAAAGGTTTCAAAACTGGTGTTCAAAGCTGATTTGATTTCTTTGTTGTCCTAATTAGACACTATACATGCATAGATCAAATTGCATGCTATCTGTGTAACACAGTGATCTTCAGCTACCCTTCTGGAAACCCAGAAGCCTAATTCACCCAGGACTTTGCCTCTAAAACCTGAGCAGTGGCTGATGGATTTAGGAGATGTGTGAATTACTCTCAGCCGCCATAGCAGTACTGCAGAGGTTGTGCACTGGGGGCTCGTTTAGGGGCATGCACTTTTGATATTGTAAACAGTTGCTACCTATTAGCAGCCTTGCCAGATCTTGTGCAACAGCACTTTCCTTGTTCTTCTCTGCCTAATGATCCTTCTATTCCTATGTTGGGTGTTTCTTTCCGAAGCCTACTATTACTGCAGCATTCCCAGTTCTTATATTCCCTAGCTGTCTACACATACACCTTTGCACTGTTCTTCATACTTCCGATGACTTTGACATAGTAGAATGTTTAAAGACTAAAGGAGCAGTACTACAGTCGAATAGCCTGCTTTTGAAGTGCTCAGCTAAACTGCACTGGTAGCTCTCACATGCAGGGGTTGAATGTCTACCAGAATTTAAGTTTAATTACAAAGCCTAAGCTTCAGGTTTGCAAAAGAAATGTAAGTTTCAGGCCTTACAATCCAAAAGGCATGAAGTAGTTGTACTTTTTTTTTATTTTCGTTTAAATAAAAATGCAAGTGCTACCTTGAAACATTTGGTATTGATAGCGTTGTATTTTGTACCAGTAAAGATGTGAAATTAAAATTTGCCTTGAATCCTGCTCTACATATGGGATTATGGATTTCTCTACTTCTAAGAGGATGTTGTTTTTAGAATTATGCACAAAAGTTTTGGTAAGCTAATAAATGAATGTGGGCAAAAAACTTTGAAGTCATTATGATCTCAAGATTATGTAGTTTGGACCATTTCAGTGTTATATGGTCTGCAAAAAACTATGTTCTGATTGTAAGTGCTCAAACAATTTTAGTCTGAATTAATGACGAGTGGGGTAACTTCCAGGATTTTTATGTAAAAATGCTGGTTAAAGAAAGAAGGAAGCTATGAAGATGAGCTGATAAATATGAGTGTACATTTCAGTTTGAATTGGCTGTATCCTCAGAGAAAGTTAGGATGTAGCTGTGATTCCATTTACATATTTATATTTGTTTTAACTTCAAGTGGTATATATTTGAGCCAGTTATGCCTACCCATTGTGATTGTCTTTGGTCTATGTTGGCACGATCACTGATATTTGTGTGTAATTAAACTGAGCTACAGTTGAGTTATATTTCTTCTTCGTTTCAGATTCATTTGTGTGAAGGTCATCTTTCTGACAGCTGTGATTTTTGTTTCCTCCATTCTGCATAGTTTTGATTTGTCATTTATTTGCCAGTCCGGACTCAGTCTGCACTCAGGCTATAGTGTCAAATTGCTGGGCAGAATCAGCTTGAAGCTAATATATGAAAAATAAATCAGAGGAAAATATGGCCTGAAGCAGCTCTGTTTTGCTAGCTGAGGTGAAAACTTTAAGTACCTTTTGTTTCAAAATGTTAAGAAGAAAAAAAAACCCAACCAAAAACCAAACCAAACCCCAAAACATTTTCTGAATCTCTTTTATCATTACACAGAGAGATGCTATGTACCTGTCATTTACTTTTTCTAAATATTACAGCTTTAATTTTCTGCTCTGAAATTTTATATATTGCATGCACACATGATATATAGCTTGCTATGATCCAGCCCAAAGGCCTGAGTTACATGAGTGTTTTGCTTTCATTTTCAGCTGCTGTGGTTAGAAGTGGTACCTTAATTAACACAGAGATACTCAGACTGAAGTGCAAGCATAGCCTGTAAGGAAGAGGTGAGTACTGTATATAAATTTGGCGTACTTTGAAATATTTCCCAGAATTAGGGTGTGGAAGGTATCTTGCTAGAAATGGACTAGCTTCTGGTTCCTTTGAACAGAAAGGAAATTATTTTTTAACTTTGCTTTTTGACAGAACTACAGAACTCCCTTTGAAGATGGCAGAAGCTTACCAAGCAGTAGCTTTTCAATTTACAGTAACTCCAGATGGGATTGACCTGCGAATGAGCCATGAGGCACTCAAACAAATTTACCTATCTGGTGTCCATTCATGGAAGAGAAAGTTCATCAGATTTAAGGTATTTCAAATTTGTTAAGTTCACCAAACCTGAGAGTTATTTAATGTTTTATAGATTTGTTGAAGTTCTGTTTAGTTAAAAAAATAATTCCCCCTTTTTTTTTTTTAATTTCCTTCCTCCTTTATGGCAAATAAAGTTATTGTGGAAGACTTTTATGAGTTTTAGTTGAGAAGGGATACTGAGGAAGGTAACATGGGGTAATGCTGTAAAGACTGAAAGGGTACATGTGTTTGATTTATTCTGTGGAAGCAAGATGTAACAGATGTTGAAATTAATGATAGATTTAATATACTTCATTCTTTTCACAATACCTCATGTAATTGTGTGATCTTTTAACATAAGTCAGAAATGTATCTAGTTGAGATATTTAGTGTCATTACTTAAAGGTACAAGACTACACTCTTGATTTTATGTATTCTTTGCCAAAATTAATTTTCAAATTAAGGAGAATCTCTGCTGTTTTCAAAAAGTTACCTGAACATTTGTCTTGTATAAGTTATACTAAGTAATAATGTTTCTGTTGAGGTATAGATTGTTGTGAATTTATTATTTTGTTCATGAGATCATAAATAGTAAGTATGTATTTTATTAGTAACAAACTAGATAAGATACAGGCTAACTTCAACATCTCTTTCAAAAGCATATTTTTAACAGTAGTCTTGATAAAATCTTCTTGCAAAGCTATGAGAAGGACTGTTTAAAACTAAGTGACTTAAATGTGTTGATTTTTGTTTCCTTCCATGGTAATATGAAGTCAACCACTTTGGTATGAAAAAAATTATGTGAAGGCTTTTCTTTCCAGAATGGAATTATCACTGGCGTTTTCCCTGCTAGCCCATCTAGCTGGTTTATTGTACTTGTGGGTGTGATGTCAACAATGTATGCCAAAATTGATCCTTCTTTAGGATTAATAGCTAAAATCAACCGAACACTTGACACAACGTAAGTAGACTGAAAAGGTACTGTTTCTCTAAAGGAAACCAATTTTCTTTGTAGCTACTCTTAAAGCTAATCCTGTTGAAGTGAATCACTGTTTGAACAGTATGTTTGTGACGGAGTAAGCCCAATAAGCAGATGTGTGAGGGCATGAAAAGAGTAGGTTGTTATACCAGTATTACTACATTGTTTTGTGAATTTTTGGGAAGCGCATTTGGCAGCTTCTATGGCCTTTAATCTTATTGCATGGGAGGGTGTTTGGAAAGGAGTTTATGAAAAAGGGCTAAACAGGCTTGGAACTTGTGTAATGCCTGCCTGCAGTACCATTAGACTTTGGTTTGCAATATTAGGTTCTCTTCAGAACTTAAACTGATGTTAACTGGTACATGCTGGTTTTTGTTTTAAATAGTGGCTATATGTCAAACCAAACACAGAACATCGTGAGTGGAATACTTTTTGGCACAGGACTTTGGGTTACCCTTATTGTCACAATGCGCTACTCTCTCAAAATGCTGCTTTCCTATCATGGTTGGATATTTGCTGAGCATGGCAAACTTTCTTCAGGCACCAAGATTTGGATGGTAAGGATCTATTTTCTTCATGTTTCATCTTTTATCTAGTCTGCATTTAAAACTCTAAAAATAAAATTCTATAGGTTTTTTTCCTTTCTTGTGTTTTCTGTGTCATGGGACAGGAGGACCCAACAGGCTGTTGGGGAGATGTTTCTACTAATTACTGTCATCCTTCTGATACTGTAATTAAACTATTCAGGATGGCCTTGTAGAAGTAAGAGTAGATGCTGCAAGAATAGCTTCAGTATTTGCCAATGCCTTGAGGCTGTGTGACTCAAATACACCTACTTTTTCTCTACGTGCAAGTACAGCTGGAAGAATTTGGGGTGCAACTGCACCAAAGAATCTTGTCCTCCCCAGAAAGTGCTATCATAATTCTTTGTTGAAATGTTAGGATTTCTAGTCGTCTGTTACTAATTTAATCTTATGCTTAAAGGCAATACTGAATGTCCTTTCAATTGATTTTATTCTATGCCTTCAAAATGAGTTGGGAAAAAAAGCCTAAGACTGGTAGCTTGTTACCCAGTTTTCACGTAAATGTAAGGCAAGAGTGATCTGGCTCTTGTTGATTACTCTGATGCTTTGGAAAAGGATCCTTAATGGATGCAATAGCTATAAAGTGAGGAAATGTGTGTGTATATATAGGTGGTCCAAGAGATTAAGTGGGTTTTTGTTTCTTGGACAGTTCTTTCAATTCACTTTGGCCAATATTGTAGAAATAACTTGTGCCCTATTATGACAGAATCAGTCTCCATAGTGTCAAAAATGAACCAATGTGTGTTAGACTTAACACCATGTTATGATTTATTATGAAATATATTCAAGAACAGGTATCCAGAATGGTACATTAAAATAGAATTTAATGTTCATGTGTTACAAATGAAATTTCTAATTGATAGTTTCTCCTGGAAGCGGTATCAAGAGCCTCATGACACGAATTTGTACAGTACAGGCTCTGAATGGTAAGGCTTTCTGTCAATTGCTTGAAGCTGTAGATGTCTGGGGTTACAGCATGTCCTATCAGACAGATATTTTAAAGCTGTTAATATTGCCTTATCAACCCTAAATAGTATGAATTGTAAAGCTACTTACCATGCTTTGTTGCATATTGTATTTGCAAATTTTTGTCTATTGAATGTTGCATATGTATTTTGGTGTGTATTATATATGTTTTAAAAAGCAGAACACTATAAGGGTGTGTGTCCAGCAGTGTCTTCTCTATACTTAATATGTTAAGTTCTATTTTAAAACCTTTTTCTCTTTAGCTAGCCCCAACAAAAGAGAAGAATGTTTTCTTTAGGAAAACAGTATCAACTACTTTAGCTTTCTAGATTTTTATTATCCTTTAATATTGTCTAATTTTCTGGACGTGTTTTTTCTGGATTGTGTGTTTCTTTTTTATTGACTATCATGAATATACTGTCTTCTGTTCAAATAGTCAAGCAGATCAAAAACCTGAGCTCTGATTTCAGTCACATTACAAAGTGATTTTTTTTTCAGGCTGGTTGGAAGTCTGGTGGCAATTTTAATGTATGTATTTAATCTCCTAAAGTCAAATTTTCTGTACCAGGGTTAGGAGAAAAATGCAAGTATTAGTTACAGTAAAAAAAAAAAATAATCTGTGAACAGGTGCAACATATGCTAGAATGAAATTATTTGCTGTATTTGCACATGAAATCAGAGATGTAATTTACTACATGTGTCTGTTGGACTACTTTAGTGGTTTCAAACTGTCTCATATTCTCTACAACTTTACTTCTGAGAGAAATACTATGAAATGTGCTTGCTGTTTTTGCCATTTGAGCAGGTAATCTCTGCCTGAAGAGTTCTAGAATAAAATTATCTCCAAGTACAGAATTAAATTTTCATATGAAAAACAGATTTTTTTTTCTTTTTTTTTTTTCTCAACTGGCTTCAAATTTATCTTGTCATGAAGCACAACTAGTTTTCATTGAGTTCACCACTGTAGTGCATCATGTACATCTGACAACTCTGAGACAGATTGTCCATTGCAGGGGGGTCTATGCTGGTAATACTCTGCAATTCTAAATATTTTTGTGTGGCATTAAATAACCTTCTCTTGCTGTGCTAACCAAGGAAATTGATTGAGGGAAGAACTCTTAAGATTTAACAAGTAGTTTCGTCAGTTGTGGGGGAGAAGTTTCAGAAGGAAGAAATTTCATAGTGCAACTTTGTCTTCAGTCTTTAATCTTAATTTGCCTATTGATTTGAATTCAACAATAAAGATTTTTATGCTGAAATAGGATGATAATGTCAAAATCCTTTCCTGTGTAGTGTGTAAGTTGCATAATCTAGACTTTCAGCCTAGTGTGTGTCACAGCTAAAAAGTTGGCATAAATGGGAATGTTGCTTCTGTCTTCAGTCTTCAGTGGAAAACGGCAGATGCTCTATTAACTGAAGCTAAGAGGGGAATGGTCATCTCTGCCTCTTTTGTTTTGTTTTGATGTTGGTTTTTTGTAACACAAGCACTGAGTATAATACTGGCATGCTTGCACAATTTGGTGTGTTCAGATCATGCAGACTACCTGAGGCAGACTCATGCTTGAAGAAACTCCCTGTAACATCAATGCTATTAATGTTGAGCTATACCTTTGGAAAATACTAAACCATGATTCCAAAGCATTATTATTTTTAAAGGTGGCTATAGCTATCCAGAATCCTTAGTTGGGTCATTGTTAGTGCATGGGCTTGGTTAATGATTCCTGTTTTCAAGCACAACATAGATATTTTGCAGTATCTGTTATATAGTAAAAAATCAACCATTAGACTTGCTTTTTTAATATTTACAGAGGGAAACGTATGGAGAAAAGAAGTGCTAAGTAACTGTCTTCATTTTCTGTTGAGCTTAAGGTGTACCGCTTATAAACAATATTGCCTAATGGCCAGTAGATAGTCAAGAATGACTAAAACTGTCTCTCTTCCACTGACACATTCTTTAATCCTTTGGAAGTTAGTTTATGTCAGTGCCTTTTTATTTGTGAAACAGTGATAAATATGATAGTTTGCTAAATTTAGTACTATATAATTTACCAGTGAAAAGAACTGAGTTACACTTTATTTATGAATTACACTTTATTATTCCACCATTTTTCTTTTGTTGAACTTAGTAATTTTGAGGTGTGCATTTTGTTTTTGCTTTTCTTCAGACACTTGTAAAGCTCTTCTCGGGACGTAAACCCATGCTTTACAGTTTCCAGTCATCTTTACCACGATTGCCAGTTCCAGCTGTTAAAGACACAGTCAATAGGGTGTGTATATTTATTAATTAATTTTCTTCAGTAACATTGAATCCATATTTAGATGCCCTTGAAATTGTTGGGCTTTTTGTTGGTTTGGGTTTTTGGGGTTTTTTTTTGGTTGTGGTTTTTGTTGTTTTGTTTTTAACATGTCTTATAAAAAGTATTATATATGATGGTATTAATATGGTGTCATGGATGAAAACTTCTGCATAGAAATTAAAAAAAGGCTATGACAAACCACTGAAACTGGTGATAATTTGAAGCTAATGTAACTCATATTGGATTATGTGATGTCTGACGTAAAACTATGCAACAGAGTGTGATTTCCAGGGTTTTGAAACTTTATGGTTTTCTTATCTTCCGCAACTTGAACATAAAATGTGTTTTATGACACAGAAGCTTATAGCAAAATGTGTAAGTAGGACACTGTCATAGAAGCCACAGGTTGGATTTCTAGAGACAAAAAAATGTCACTGCCTGATACTGAAGAAGCTGCATGTCTTCTGCATGGAAAATATTTTTAGAGAATTAGTCTCTTCCATTTGTGATCTGCTGACAAATGTCTGAAAAAAAATCTCTTTTTTTGTAGTTTGCAGGCAGATGTTTAGAAGAGTATATACTCTTATTTTAACCCCATGGTATTTGCAACCTTATGAATTGAGCCCAGATAACCTTTGCCTACAGTTCAAAGGCTTTACGTAGGAATGGTGCAAATCTATGTATTAGTTACATACTGATACTGATTCTTCTCCTGTGTTCTAGTATCTAGAATCAGTTCGGCCACTTATGGATGATGAAGAGTTCAGAAGAATGGAGGGTCTTGCCAAAGATTTTGCATTTAATCTGGGACCAAGGCTTCAGTGGTATTTGAAGCTAAAATCCTGGTGGGCCACAAACTATGTAAGTAGATAAATAGGAGGCTCAGTTTTTCAATAGACATACTTTAATTTGTTGCCTGTTCCCTTTTTTGGCTTAACTTTCATCTTTCTTAAATACAAAAGAAGGCAATTGAGGCCACCTAATATTTTTGTAAAGTGCATTGGAGACCACCTGATTTGCACATAAATAACTTGCATAGTTTGGTAAACAGTCTAGTGAATGGAACCTGAAATAATAAATCCTCATTTTGTGTTCATTATCCCGGAGCAAGTGATTTAGCATTTGCTATTATGTTTTTTTTTTGTCTGTTCTGTGGTTTGGTTTTTGTTTTTTTGGTGGGGGGTTGTTTGGGGTTTTTTGATTGTGGTATTTTTTGTTTTGTTTTAGGGTTTTTTTGTATGTGTATGGTTTGGCTTTTAGGTTTAGATTTTTGTTTGTTATTGTTTTGTGTTGCTTGTTTGGTTTTGGTTTTACCAAAAAGAAAACCCAAACCCAGCATCATAGTGAGAACTGTAATATAATTTTTGATTTACACAAATTAGGTTTTTCTTTGTTTCTCTTTTTTAATTAGGAAGGCATGCTAGCATTTTCCTTTCTGCATCTGTATAGAATGTTGTATTGTGGAGTCATTAACATAGAAGACAAACTGCAGGAGTAATGAGGTTTTACTGTTTTTTTCTTTCTACTGTAGGTTAGTGATTGGTGGGAAGAATATGTCTACCTTAGAGGACGTGGCCCAATAATGGTTAATAGTAATTATTTTGCAATGGTAAGTAACTAATATAAACACCTTATGTGTCAAAGAAGAACAGAAAAATTTCTGCCAGGTGCTTATTTCATTATATTTTTCTGCTTATATATCTATTGCCACTGAGTAAGTGACCTTGGTTTTCCTTCCTTTTAGGAGAAACCTTTAATGTGCAGCCAATGTCTTCAAGTACAGTGCTATGTTAATAGTAAACTTTTGCCACTTAGGCGAACTCATGTAATAGTAACTCCACACAGTTTTGTGCTTACTGCAATAAGCAACATTTTCAGAAGCTGTATATGACAATTCATGGGTAACGCAATTCAGCAAGGTGTGTGCTCACATTCACAAATGTCTTTACAGAAAGTAAAACTGTAAAAAAATATTAAGATTTAAAGTAGAAAGAAGAAATCTGGTAGTCTTGGATTCAAGTTCCAAGTAGCATTGTCTTTTCTACTGGGATAATGAGCAGCTGTCATTTACATTTCAGGACTGATGCTGTTTAGGGAGATTGGCTGTTGAAGAAATTTAAGTTTCAAGCCATCAACTCACTGCACTAGTGCACTTAATATATTTTGAAGCCTTTTACATATTAACCAGAATAAACTATAATTAAGCGAATGAGAAGTACTATCAGTACTTCTTTTTATTTTAAATGTAGTCCGGTAATCATTAACTTATGTTTCTTATGTACTTTATAGGACTTCCTTTATTTATCTCCCACAACCATGCAGGCAGCTAGAGCTGGTAACGCTATCCATGCCACCCTGCTCTATCGGAAAAAACTGGACAGACAAGAAATCAAGCCAGTATGTACATTGGTTTAAGTGGCCTTTGGTCTTTTTCTAGCATAATCTGCAAGCAGTTGATCTGTTTTCAGAATGGAGAGAAGAGGAATGTTTTACTGTCAGAACTACATGTAAGATGTTTGGGACCACAAATTTTGTTCTATCTTGAGTTATCACTTGAATTGCACATGGCAGAAAATACCAATTATCAGAAATACAGGATTCTGTCATGAAAACTAATTGCAGTATTTAGAATTAATGTATGTATTTGCCCAAAAGACTGAGACTTGTACTCTAATATGTTAAGCGTTCCATATAACAGACACTATTGTTAGGTACTAAGCATGTAATGGTACTTTTGAGCCCATGAAGTCTGAAAGTCTGTAAGTCTGAGTTATCATGTAGTGTGAGCACAAGGGGTGGTTGGGACAAAGGACTGGACCTTGAGGCCGAGAGTGGGCCAGTGGCAGCTGAAGTATAGGTAGCAAAGGTTGGCAACAAAACAAATTTCTAGGTAGCAAAGATTGTCAAGGTAAATCCCATTCTGAATTTCTATTCTATTCAGGGCCTGTATGTTGTAGGGAACAATATTGTGGAAACAAGTAGTTTTGTTGATGGTCAGGAATGTGACTATGTAACTACAAATCTGAGAAATGTGAACTTTTGTTCCTACACACCCAGAAATGCCTTTAAAAGAAACAATTAAGGGGTGATGCATGCTGCATGTTTAAATTTTGCATCTGGAGTGGCCACCGAGAGCTTTTTGGATTTTAGATGCAACCTAGGTTCAGTCATCCCTCCTCAAGGGTGAGCTTTTGGTAGGAGGGGAAAAAATACAGCTACTGGAATGTGGGTGGAATCTTCCACATGTAATTCAAGAAAACACAATGGGGGTGAGGGGAATCCTGAATTAATATATTGTAAATCGTAATATTCTACAGTATTTTAACCAGATCCTGTTTTTTTCTTTTTCTAATTGTATATGCCCAATATATGAACGTTTTAATGTATATTTGCGGCACAGATTCTTCTGATGGGATCTACTGTTCCACTCTGCTCAGCTCAGTGGGAAAGGATGTTTAACACCTCCCGTATCCCAGGAGAGGAATCAGGTAAGCAGGATCAGCCACGGAAAATAAACATCTTAATGGAATTCAGTTTTGGAGGTATTTTGTGCTAAAATCCCTTTTTTTCCCCAGATAAAGACATGACAGACACATCAATGCTGTGTTCCACTACTCAGGAAGTAATGAACTCCTACAGTGTGCTAGATATTTCAAAATACCCTAAAAGGAAAAAAAAAAATCTTTTAGTCTTCTCCATTCTACTCTTTGAGGATCCTTTGATATCCATGGGTTTATATTTGTTGAAGTTGTGTTCTCCTATCTAAACTCTACTAAAACCTTTTGCTTGCTTGACTTTACCTTTTTTCCTTTCAGTTTGATTCACAACATCCCAATTAAGTGTTCTCAATGTGAATGTCTAACTGGTTTAGAGGCAGGTAGAGTCTTAGTCCTATCAAGATTTTCAACATCACTGTTACCTTGACCTGTGCTGTTACCTTACATGTGCTGTAAGACACAAACTAAGTGAAATCACCTGCAATAAAGCTGGTGTCCAAAACTGTCTCTGTAATACATTAAGAAAATACCTGCTTTGGGTTTTGTTAGTTCCTTCCCTGCCCTAACTCCCAGCAGTGGTATGATTATCCAAAGCTATGAGTAACTAAATTTTCACATTTTAATTTTGAATAGAGTGGTGCACGTGTTGACTTACAGCAGGTTCATTCTCTCCTGAATCTGTTCCTGCAACTTGTGCTTATTGTGGAAGACTAAGGATGTGCCTACATGGTCACAAGCAATCATGTTAGCTCAGTCAAAAAAAAAACCAACAAATTCTCTGTGACAATTCATATATGCTTTCTCACTGTAGGTATACATATCCTCTCATTGCACTCATTCATTAACACTGTCTATACACATAAAAGCATTTCACTTCAGTTAATGGCAAACCTTTGATATATTGTTTGTTGTTCTGTCTCAACAAAAAAAAAATCATTGTTTTTTGATGGTCAGTACATCATCTGAGATCTTGAGGCTGATTCTTCTCTGGAGTTGTCACTTGTAAATAACATGTATTTTATTTTGACTTAGAGATTTGTAACTCAGTCCTATGTTTCAAGCTGCCTTTGGGCATGTTAGTTGCCCTCAACTAAAAAATAAAAAAATATAAAGGATTTTACTCTTGATTTGGTTGCTGGCCCTTGGTAGATTATTGAGGGGGTTATTTCCTGGTTATGGTTCAACTTCCTTTATCTGCAAAATGGAGGTGGTGATTACTCCCTGAACGTGAATTGGTAGCTTAAGTAAACTAGCAAGTTTTAAAATCTCTATTATACAGGTATACTATGTGAGCTATTGTTATTTAGAGTACTTTAAGTACTGAGAGTGCAACCATTGCCTCCTCCCTGTCCTCAATAAAATTAAAGTATGACCTGCTTGCAATTAACTTTGGATTTGTGTTCTCTTCGTTTGAAATGAGTTTTGCACAGAAGTGTATAAGTAGCCCATTCTTACTTTAACACATGAATATAACATGCCTCCTGTATATCTTAATGGTTCTCCTCAGTTTCTTTCAGATTTAAGTACAGTAATGGTTCTTCCCAGATTCACAGTAATGTAACAGTTCTTTAAGGCAGTGAAGGGATTCAGTTGACAGTTTTTATCAATTGAGGGCTTTCCCTGGCTTCTGCAGAAACCTTCACATGTGGTTTGATACAATGCTTTCAATATGAACTTTAGGCTTATGACAATTAAGCCATATATAGAATGAAGTTAGGAAAAATTTGTGGCTTAGGTTTTCTGCCTCACTGATTTCCATAACACTACACTTCTTGGCCACAGATGGAGCATTTATTCTGTACCTGTCAGGATACATATGAATGAAACTTATGGTACTTAATTTGGGCCATTTTAAGTCTCCCCACAAATTATACCATGAATTGTCTAGAACTTGAATGAAGATGATTTAAAAGTACCTTTCATCAGACTCATCTAGTGTGTTCTTTTGTTGACTACATAAATGACACTACACTACTAGTGCTCACTTTTAATATTGGCCACCAGTGTGGAAACTTTTGGTACTACGCATGCAAATTATTGTCAAATCTGGATATTTGACTTGTTTCATGCACGAATCTTTGTGCTGAAACAAGATGGGGGATTGGTTTATCTCACACTGTATTACTTTGTTAAAATAAATAAACTGTGGCTAACTGGTAGGGCATGCAGTAGGCATTTGATGTTTGGTGCACTGGTGTTTTGAGACTTCAGCTTTGTTTACACAAAGTGTTTGCAATTTCTAGATACTCTCCAGCATGTGAAAGACAGCAAACACATTGTTGTGTATCATAAGGGCCGTTACTTCAAAGTATGGCTGTACCATGATGGCAGACTGTTGAAACCCAGAGAAATTGAACAGCAGATGCAAAGAATTCTCGATGATGGTTCAGAGCCTCAGGCTGGTGAAGAGAAACTAGCAGCTCTTACTGCAGGAGATAGGTAAGATAGTTATTATTTTTTAAATATACTTCAATATTTAGAGATAGTTGCATAATATACTAATTCAGTACTGGCTTTGGAATTTTAAAATAGTCTGCAGTCAGTTGATTATACCTTGATCTCTGATTTTGCATATTGCTAAGATGTGAAATCTCTTCAGTCATTTGTTAACTACATGGAGTTGAGAGTAATTTTGCAGTGGCATCCCTGTATACATATTATGTGTACTTAGCTGGAGGAGTTTGGTTTAATTGTGGCTATCATAAGGGTGGTAATTGGAAGCTTTACAGTATTACACATACTGAACTACCAGAGTTTTATATCTACTCTGGAGTTCACTGGCATTTTAACAGTATCATAAAACTTAAGATCAAGAATGTGAATCTGGTAACTGTTATTCATGATTTTCACCTACAAAATAAAGCACTGTGTGCTCAGTTGGTTTTAAGTACAAAATCATTGAATTCGATTAAATCATGACAAGTTTAGATCAATCTGCCTAGTTGTTTCTGCACAAGGGCAAGTGACTGTGGATTTTGATATGCTTTCTTACTAGAAGTCCCTTTTTCTCACTTTCTGCTTTAAAACAAGCAGATATCTTTTTCATTTGGAAAACCACAGAATCTTGTAAATATACATAGTGCAACTGTATAGAAATTACATTGTTCAGAACTTCTTTAATTTCAGTTCTGTTTCAGGCATTTCCAGTGAAACGTTTTTTGACGATTGTTCAGACTCAGGTTTAGATGTTACAGCAATCGATATTTATCTGATTGTTTTCATTATTATTACTATTTTCTTCCATATAATAAACATTTTCTTTTGTTCAGTTATAAATGTAGATGATCTATATGCATTGCATGCTGCAGCAATACTGAATTTAGATTAAGCTTTGCATGTATGATATGTTGAATTGGTTCACTGGATTACATTGTATATGTATTTTCAGAACTTTTCTCTGCTGATACAGTTTAAGTGCAATGGAAGTGGTTGCTTCAAATTTGATAAAAGTAGGAGTAATCTCATAATGATCTTAAGAGTGATAAAATGTTCTCAAATTCTCACAATCTGTCAATAAACAAAATTCTTTTTTGCAGAGTACCATGGGCTAAAGCTCGACGGGCTTATTTTAGCAATGGAAAGAACAAACAGTCCTTAGATGCTATTGAAAAAGCAGCATTTTTTGTAACATTAGATGACGTCGAGCGAGGGTACACGAAAGAAGACCCAGTAAAGTCACTGGATGCATATGCAAAATCCCTAATACATGGCAAATGTTATGACAGGTACAGTATTGACTCTGGAAAACACCTCTTTTATCTAGAATTCCACTAATTCATATGACTAATGCATGGGAATTAGAGACTTACAAGCTGATAAATTTCATTGAATTTCAGAATAGTTTGCATTGGAAGCAATCTTCAAAGATCATCTAGTCCACCTCCCTTACCATAGGTAGGGACATCTTTCACTACATTAGATTGCTCAAAGCCCAGTCCACCTTATTATGAACACTTCCAATGATGGGACACCCACAACTTCTCTGGGAAACCTGCCCAGTGTCTTACTGCTCTTGTGCTAAAAGACATTTTTCCTTTCAATCAGGTCTAAATCTATCTTCTTAGAGTTTATAACCATTGCCCTATATCCTGTCTAGATAGGCCATGGTAAAAAGTCTTTCTCTCTTTTTTTTTTTAATAAACTTTCCTAATATATTGAAAGATTTAAATAAACTATTACTGGGGGGTGAGGGAGAAGCCACAAACTAGTGCATTTGAATGGGAATTTTTGAGAGAGGTTAAGTTAAAGTGTAAAAATGCTTTTGTAATGTACGAAACTATCAGAAAATCTTAATTTCTTTTGTAGGTGGTTTGATAAGTCATTCACTCTTATAATATTCAAAAATGGCAGAATGGGTCTGAATGCAGAGCACTCATGGGCAGATGCTCCTATTGTTGGACACCTCTGGGAGGTAGGTGTTTCGTACAAAAACCTAATGTAGGAGCTGATGGGATATGGTCTGTGCAGTGGTCCTTAAGATGGCCAGTTACTATCAATCCTTTGCATTCATGCTGCTGTGAGTGATTACATGCTGTTGTCTATAGCAACTGTAGACTTTAAAACCTGCCTCTTGCTTAAAAAAAAAGTATAAATGAAAGGTTTTTATTCCATTTTAATGAGTGTAGATGTCTCATAGAAAAGTGATACAGTTTCCCATTTAGCTTGTTTATAATACTCAAAATCAATGGATTTGATATAGCATTGTATTTTGCATATATATATGCTCCTGAAGCACTTAAGCTTTCTTGCATTATAAAAATCCCATACTTTCAAAATTTAAAGAAATGGTACAGAGTTAAACTTTTCCTCTACGCTATTGTTGATATATTATCTCTTGTGTTTATTTACAATGAATTGAATAAGTGCATTTTTTTGCCAGGTCTGTTCATCATGACCATAGCTTGTTCCTTGAAATCCTATTTAATTTTTTTCATTTTGAAGCTTAAACATATAAACAGCTACATGATATAATCACTCAAAACTACTTCATGAACAATAGCTGATTGTGATTTTATTATGAATGCAAACGGGTCTTGGATCTGAATGGTACCCGAGGTAATTCACCAGTTTTATTATATGAGTGTTTCTATCTGCATAAGAACACACACACAAAAAAACCCACAATATTTTTTTTATTATTATTTTTTTCTTCTTTTGAGCATTCTCTAACCAGGGAAGAAAGAAGGCTGAATTGATTTGAGATTGACTTGACAGTGCAGTTTAGATTAGCTCAATGAGAAAAGAGTTCCCTTGGTTTCTTTTGAGTGTTGCTGCATGCTTTAGTTCATATCTCTGTACTTAGAATTAATTGGTTCATTTTCTGCTAAGAATTGAGATAACTTTTTAGGAACTGAAATCCTACTTAGCTTATTTTAGTAATCTGTTGCTATCTCTTTATATATTGCCTATTTTTTTAATAGAACAGATTAAGCTTCTTTTAATATTTGACATGTTCTGACAAATAAGTGAGAATATTAAAATAATATATTTGAACTAGTTATAAAACATGTAATAGATCTTTGTCAAGCTTTTTCTTTCCATACTGAGCAGCTTCAAATCTATTGATAATCCTGCATTATTTATTTGTTCATTTATTTGTTATTTTTTACATTGAGGATGTAGTTTCAGATCTTGTAAGACTGAGCTTATTTTGTCTGTTGTTCCAAGTTCTGTTGTTCATGTTGGAAATATTTTCTGTCTTCACCTAAGAACTCTAGTGCACATATAAAATAATCTATTTTGAGTGGGATGCAAATCTTGCCAAAACTCTAGAATGTAAATTGATCAGAAGTTATGAAATCTAATCCTCTAAGATTTGATTTTTTTTTAATATGGCTTTATTTTTATTTTTTTTACTACTAGTAAGTTGAGGTGGCTTTCTAATTGAAATATTTTGATTATTTCAGTAGCATCTAACAAAATGTACAATGTAACTGATGTTTACATATCTGGTATTTTTCCCACTCATAACACAAGTAAAAATGCTCTGCAAATAAGAGGTAAACCAGAGGGCTTCCCTTGCAGCTGTTTTTAGTATTTGGAAATGTATATTGTATTTCATTGGGTAGTGAAAATGGGTTGTATTGATTTCATGATGAAATCCTAATTCCACCGCAATCCGTAATGTGCTGCAATTCTGATGAAGTATCATTCTTTGCAGAATGTAATGGCAACTGACTATCTTGAACTGGGCTATTCAGAAGATGGGCATTGCAAAGGAGATACCAATCAAAATATTCCTGTTCCTACCAAACTGCAGTGGGAAATTCCAGAAGAAGTAAGTTCAGAACAGCTAGTGGCTTGAGGAAGAAGCTCACCTTTTTTTGAGCAGTCAAATCATTTAAGTATTTATTGATACGATATAAATCAGCTTAAATTTCCTTTGCATCCTGTTAGATGTATTTCATATGTGGACATAAATCGGTTTACTTGGAAAGGTATCAGGGGTTTTTAATGTCACTTTAAAAATCCTTGCCAGGAAATGCCAGCTTTTTACTACAAACTTTCTTGGGTGGTCACATGTAAAAAATAAGTGGCCACCTAGTTTGAATAGTAATTATATTAAAATGAAGTTGATGTTGTTACTATCATTACAACAAATGCTTTCCTGTAATGGTTCCTTGAGATTAGCTGTCTTTTTTGTGCTCAAAATTCTGTGTAGATGTCTAATAAGGTTTGATTTATTTTCTTTTTTGGCCTGAGTTGAAGACACACTGCCACCATCTATTTGGATTTTAATTTTTAATAAAAAAGTAATGGTTGGTGATATGCTTAATTAAGCATGTATGGCAGATTGGAAACCACACAGTTATTGTGTTCTACCTCTGTGCGTCATTCTAGTGATATAAAACAGTCTGAATGCTGGTGGGTTTTTAAAGCCTAATTTTTGGAGTCCAGAGGTGTATTGCTTAAAACTTTTTATTAGCATTTTGAATTTTAACTTTCTGCCAAAAGTAGCATCTCGTTGGTCTCCAAAGGGAGATTATTGGTAATAGTTTCTGGCATGCATAAAAGCAACATTTCTTAATTATCAATTAAAAATATTTGCACTCTTTCAACAGTTTTCTCAAAAGCCATTAATGCATGCATATGCACACCTGTGTATCTGTTTATTTCAGTGTCAAGAAATGGTTGAGAGGTCTCTGAGCACTGCCGTAGCTCTGGCAGATGATGTGGACTTTAGTTCATTTTACTTTGATACTTTTGGGAAGGGACTAATAAAGAAAGCAAAAACCAGCCCTGATGCCTTTGTGCAACTTGCTCTGCAGCTTGCTCACTATCGGGTAAGAAGAACAGTCTGTTTCTGACTTACAGAATCTCATTAAGTTGGGTATAGCATGTTCTTAAACAATGTTAAACTGTTTGGAATTTATCCTTAATTCAGTAGTCACTACTACACTCTCAAAAAGGATTAACAGAAATGCCTGCCTGTGTATTGCTCTGTTAGTTCATCTTTTCTGTAGCATGCTTTCAGAAAACTCCAGTATAGCAATGTCCATATTTTTCATTTTGCTTTTTGGTTGTTGCTATTTAGAGACTATTCTAGGCTTTTTAAGTAATTCCAAATGTTTTTCCAAAGCACCCATATTTCCTGGCTGCTATCAACATTGCAGTCTGCCTTATACAGTAGCTAAAAAGCAAATAGTTTGATTATCCACCCATCTCTTTTAATTTGAATACCCATCTTCCATATCTAAAACTAGACTAACTGTCAAAATCTGTTCTGACATGTCTTAGAAAGTGATGTATATAAAATACGTGTTAGATAAAATTCTGTTATTTGGCAACTTTTAATCTGTAGATTGTGCACATCTACAGAAATATGGAAGCCACATTCCCTGGATTTTGCAGATTGTTTTCAGTTCTCACATATCTTGAAAATCCCCACAGTGGCATGTGCCTCCATGCTCTTAAATTTTTAACTGAAAATATTTTTAAGAATTTTAGTTTCTTAATTATTTACCACAGCTGTCTTAATTAGGAAGTCCCTGAACTTTTAAACAGGGTTTTGGGTCATCTTTGGTTATAATCTGAAGAAGACTGAATATAAACCAGTGAGGACAGTCCTTGCTAGCTTGGTGGTTCTATTAGCATTTATCAAATCCTGCTACTAATCTTATTTTTGCCTTTATGTTTAGGCAAGTCTGCTAATGATGGGCTACTAAACACTTAATGTTGAGTTTAATTTGTGGAGAGGTTGATATCCTGTGTGCTTTCCTTGAACTGTTGATTAAGAAAGTGAGGCTAAATCTGGCTAAACCCTTAAGATCTGATTTTTTTTCCCTTTTCAAGGACATGGGAAAATTTTCTTTGACATATGAAGCCTCTATGACACGCTTGTTCAGAGAAGGCAGGACTGAAACCGTTCGTTCATGTACTGTTGAGTCATGTAACTTTGTTCGATCCATGGAAGACCCAACTGAAAGTGTAAGTTCATGGTATTGGTCTGTATAATTCCACAAGACACATGAATTATCACTAGATATCGGTATATATTCCTAAATATTTTTTAAACCCTTGAAATTATGCCTTTGGTTTTTAGGAAGGAAATGCAGCATAAAGTTAATTGTTCACATTGTCTGTCAATGTGGCAAAAATTCAAGCCTATAGCAAAAGAGAATGGCAATAACTTAGCCAAATATGCCATCCTGAACTCCAGAACACTGAAATTACTTGTGAGATTTTTTTTTTTTGACTTGTAAAACTCAAACATAAATTTGTGAAATGAGCAACCTCCTACCAGTTAGGCTTTTCTTTCTGATAGGGAAGCAAGTATCAGTCACAGGCATCTTTCCTGGGGCATTTTGACTGGCAAAAGAAGCATGGTCTAGGAAAAACACTTCTTTGTTTGGAAAACCTAGACAATACTGGGAAGGGTGAGAGCTGTCTGTTCTTTTAATCTATTGTTAGTTGTGGTTTTTAGACACAGTTGATGAAATAAATCATTATATTAGCATGTTTTCCTAAGCTGAATGGAATTTTCAGTTCTTCAGAATTAATAAAAATTTGAGTTTAAAAAGAGAGTTTTGTTAAACATGTACTCAAGGTATTGCATCCAAGCCAGAGTAACAGCTGCATGGATAAGAAGTTATAATTAAAAAGATCTAGGACTATAATAATCAGTAAATGAACATTCAGTGCTATGCCATTAAGAAAAACAGAGCTCTCACTTAAATTACTCTTGCTCTTTATTTTTAATAGTCTGTTGTCCCTGAACATTTTTCCTATACAGCATTAGCTGGGATGGTGTGTCCAGTTTTGGACACCACACTTGAGATATGGATTTATAGAGAAAGATGTATTGGAGAGAGTCTAAAGGAGGGAAAGAAGGATGGTTAGAAACCCCTGAAGAGGATCTGTGAGGAGAGTTTGAACTCAATTATTCCTGCCTAGCCTGAACAAGAGAGAACACTGTGGAAGAGATAGGCAGCCATGTTGTACTCTAAAGGATAAGAAAGGCTGATGCAGAGATGATGGGAACAATCTGTTACCTGCCCCAAGAAGTAATGGACTTAAATTTCAGGCAGAAACACATTAGGGAAACATTTTCTCGTAGTAAGGATAGTGAGTAAGGAGGGAAACAGTGAGAGGCCTGAAAGCCCCAGGCCATTATTTTGGGAGATTATTTTTTCACTTTGACAGTCTTTAAAAATAAGTTACATAATGAGAAGAGTTTTAGTTGATCAGATCTTGGGGCAGAGAAGTCAAAGCAGATGAACAGCTGAAGTTCTTTCTTCAGAGACAAAGAACCCTATGATTCTATGTATAAATGTTACTGCAAATTAACGGATGCACAGAGAAAAAAAAACAAACTTTTTTCTCCCTCCTCTTTCTGGGAGCTGTATTTAGGTAAAATCCCCCTCAATATATTGTGCTGGGAGCTGTGATCAGACCAGACCAAGTCTGAAAGTCCAGCCATGTCAAGGTGCCATACACAGCTGTATGGCACAGCTACTGTGTATAGAAAGCAATTTTGACATAGTCCTAATGTCAAAACTAAGTGCTGTCACATCTCCACAGTTAGCATCTACTTTTCTGCTGAAGGAATAAGATAACCCTATACATGGCCAGATATATATATGTAATAGACATAATTCTGCTCATTGAATTTTTTTATAGTTACTACAAACATGATTCCTTCAGACTTGTTAATTCATTACTGCCCTTCATCTGGAATTACACGCAACAGAGCAGAGGAACCCTGCCTTCATAGTGCAAGTTTGGGGTTTTATATGTTACGAAGATATATTACATGCATTTATATATTATTTCCAAAAGAGTTGTCTGGCTTTACTGTTTGTTCTACTTTTTTCTCAGAATTTCCTTGAGGCATATATGTTCCATGGATTATCCATAAAACTTTAGTTCTGGATGCCAACAGTGGGCATATTTAGCATGACTACAAGTGATTTATTAGTTTCTCTTGCTGAAGCCTTATAGGCTGTTCACTATGTCCCATATAAGTGGTGTAAAATACAGTGATGCTGGAGATAAGAAGTGATAGGTTGCCATACACTTAGTATGTTCATTCCACATCATAAAATCTTAACAGAATGGCTCACTGTTTTGAACAGGCACTTTCTTTCAGCTCTTGCAACATTCATACACTATTCATAGAACTATGGAGTATCTCAGGTTGGATCCATAAAGATCATTGAGTCCAAATCCCTGCTTCTTGCAGGACTACATGAAACTAAACTGTATGACTGGGAGCATCATCCAGACATTCCTTGAACAGGCTTGTTGCCCTGAAAACTTTCCTGGGGAACCAGTTTCAGTGACTGGCCACCCTCCCAGTGACGAACCTTTTCCTAAAGTCCAGTCTGAACTCCCCTTGATGAAGCTTTCCATTTCTGTTTGCATGGCTTCTGACTGGAATTGCCTGCTCCTGAGATTTTAAGGGAAAGCTTTTGAAAAAATGACCAGCATTCATGAACCCAATACCTTCAGTGTTGTCAGCCTGCCTTCCGAAATGGCTGATGCAGTTCCATCTTTTCTTAAATCCTGTTGAGATTTGCTCTTCTGTAACTCTAATACCACTGTCTCTAGAAACTGAATATACAGTAATATAATGTCCTTGACCATTACACGTTCCAGCCTTGAGAGCCATTGCTGTAACTTAGTTTCTGCACCTCCATCCAGTTCACTTAACTGATTTTTCTGTCTTTGTTTCATTGTCAGAATGAAAATAAGCTGAAGCTCTTTCGGCTTGCTTCTGCCAAACATCAGCACTTGTATCGTCTTGCCATGACTGGTTCTGGCATTGACCGCCATCTCTTCTGTCTTTATGTTGTCTCCAAGTACCTGGCTGTAGATTCTCCCTTCCTTAAGGAAGTAAGTGACTTTAATTGGTAACTAATAATTACAGGAAAAAAATCCTTTTTTAACCTAGCATTCTGTGGTATCTGCTGACATAGTTGTAGAACTCAGGTTTTCCTAAGAAAAAAGCTAAGAGCTAACATTGCTTAGTATCTTCTGATAGATTACAAGTTAGTTTCAAGTTTGCTCTATGTATGCACTTTTTAATAAGCCTATAGTAATGCTTTCTTTCTGTGAGCTTTGTAGCATAATACATGTTAAGGATTGCAAGAAAGATACAGTCAGTATTGGAAAAAAAAAAAAAACAAAACAAAAACACCCCAAGCCAAAGAAAACCCCAAAACCAAACATTGCTTGTGGGTTTTACACATTTTCAAGGCAGCAAAAAAGGCTGTGTTTTCTCTCAGGAATGCTCTTTTGGAACTGCGACAAAATCACTTTCTTTTACTGTGAATTAAAGGAATTGTATATTGTGACTTTTTTAAATTATTTTTTATGCACAACATTAATGTCATGGTTTTATTACCATAACAAAGGTTTTATTACTTCAACTAGATCTTAAGCTTGCACTCTATAAAATTATATTGCAGTTGTTCATGTTTCCTGATTAATAAAAAATGTGTTCCAGCTTGCCTCCAAATTAAGCTACTCACATTTGTCTGCTTGCCCTCCTAAATGTGACTAGGGGTGAAGTCAAGAATAAAACAACTTTCTACAGATTCCGCAGACTTTCAAGTTACACCTGTGTTGATAGAGTGTTTAACAGTTTCTAACTTGATGCAGTATCTTACCAAGATTTTACTGTGGCTGTTAACGATCTTGTTGTTAACAAGACCTGTTATGCAGAGCTTCCCTGGCTATAGACCAGATTAATCTGTTTTGAAATAGTGTTTCTGCTGAAACAACTCCTATTCTCTTTGAGGAACTGGCATCATGACCTCATATGTTAACGGTCTGCATATCAGGACAAGTTTAGCTATTTCTTTTAACCTATCTTAATTGTTCATTCTGTTGAAGTGGGAACTGGAGTTATCTTTACTATTGCTTTAGTGAGTGTTTTCTAACTTACCTTGACTAGTTCTTGGGAAAGTTGCATGTTCTTAAACACTGCATGATATTTGTTTGCATCTGTTTCATATCTAATAAAGGTTTTGTCAGAACCTTGGCGGCTATCAACAAGTCAGACACCACAGCAACACATTGATTTAAAGAAGAATCCTGAAATGTTATCCTGTGGTGGAGGATTTGGACCGGTATGTTTGCTAAATACAAATACTCCTTTAAAAACAGTTTATTTTGAATATGCCACTTTAAAAACTTCAGATCTGTAAAACCTTAATATTGTACATCAAAGGTGCAACACATGCTGTTAAATGAGTGTGCTTAATACTTTCTCATTATATGGCAATGCTCAGAAAAACCTGCATCACCTTTTTGTCATATCCCCCTATAAGAATGGATTATTTGTAAGGAAAGACACAGTTATATAATGTGGTACAGGCCTACACGACAGAGAGATTTGATAAAAAGGGAGCACTTACCACATTACATATGCCCAGAAATTCTATACATCAGACTATTATTACCCTGACAAATGCCTTATTACTTGAACTAGATTTTAAGGTTGGGATTTGTAAGGGTAATTATACTTGATATGTTCTTTATATTTCCTGATAAGTTTTAAAAAACTGTTCATGCTTTCCTCCAAATTAAGCCAATCATATTGTTCTACTTGCCCTTCTAAGTGTGAATAGTGGCTAAGTCAAAAATAAAGCCATGTTCTACAGTTTCTGTAGAGTTTCAAGAAACTAGTGTATTGTTAAGAGATTTCACAAGCTGCTGGCTTTCTGTAGTCTTTTTCTGGGATTTGAACATTTGATTATGACAATATTATTGTTAACAAGATCTGTTAAACAGAATTTATGGGGCTATAGACCAGACTAAATCTGGTTTTTAAAAGCTTTTCTACTAAAAGAATAATGAGAGGGATCACAGGACTGCTCTTTGCCACACAGAGATTAGGATGACATGTATAGTGTATTTTGGCTAGTTTGTCAAGCTGGAATTTTGGGCTTGGATTTGTTTTTTGTTGTTGTTTTGTTATTGTTTCTTCACATTTGATACAGCTTTTAGTAGTTCTTGAGGTTGGAATGAGTTTAAATTGCAGTATCAAGGAAGCCTAGCTATTGCAGTGCTGCTCATATGTGAGAAACTGACTTGTTCCAGCCAATTATGTAGTCAGTATTTAGGATCTCCGAAAAGGTGTGGTCTGGCTGTAAAATAGGGTTTTGGCTACAGGAATTTCTAACACTTTCCTTTTGCTAATGCTACATTAACTGCTCCCTTATCACTATTTTGTCATTCCTCTGATTTCCTTTCTTCAGTTGTTTGTCTTTCCAAATAACCCTGCTTACTTTTCCCTTCATCATAGAATGCTTAGGGTTGGAAAAGACCTTAAGATAATCTAGTTCCCTAAACCCCCTTCCATGACCAGGGATACCTCACACTAAACCATGTCAACCAAGACTCCGTTCAACCTGGCCTTGAACACTGCCAGGGATGAAGCATTCACAACTTCCTTGAGCAACCCATTGCAGTGCTTCACCACCCTAACAGTAAAGAACTTCTTCCTTATATCCAATTTCAACTTCCCCTGTTTAAGTTTTAACCTGTTGTCTTATCACCACAGTCCCTAGTGAAGAATCCCTCTCCAGCAGCCTTGTAGGCCCCATTCAGATACTGGAAGGCTGCTATGAGGTCTCCACGCAGCCTTCTCTTCTCCAGGCTGAACAGCCCCACCTTTCTCAGCCTGTCTTCATATGGGAGGTGCTCCAGTCCCCTGATATCCTCGTGGCCCTCCTCTGGACTTGTTCCAACAGTTCCATGTCCTTTTTATGTTGAGGACACCAGAACTGTACACAATACTTCTAGTGGAGTCTCATGAGAGAGGGGCAGGATCACCTCCTTTGGCCTACTGGACATGCTTCTTTTGATCAGTATATGACTGGCTTTCTGGCCTATGAGTGCACACTGCCTAAAATGAAAAATAATTTCTTATCCTTACAAAACCTGTGCTTTGGTTTGCAGAAGTAACCGAAAGACTCAATACGTCAGGCTTTTCCATGTGTGTGTACTCATGGTTGGTTTTGGTATTTGGTTGGTGTTTTTGTTTGTTTGTTTATTTTACAAGTGTTCTGTGGACTATAGCCTTGTAGCATTAACAGAGAGCAGACTTTGAGGCTGCTTAGCAGCACTGACACCAAAGCTCTTGAAGGCTGTGATCCTCTGAGTTATGAAAGAGAAGGGTAGCAGCAGGATAATCTGTGTTTACTAGGTATACTTAGATTATAACCTCAGACTGAAACCTGGGACAGTTAATGCTGCTAACACTGAAATTGGACCAGAGCTCTGTTCATGATATGGGTGTTCAGAATCCTATCTTTGTTGGAGGGTCAGATGACTTTGCCTTTGGGTAATTATTCATAAATACAAGGCTTGCATACGTTGCATTTATATGATGTATTTGTTTACGTCTGCAGAGTGATCTCATGAAACAGTAAGTTCAGGTATGCAAATGAACTATTTTATCACCTGCTACAAGCTCAGGAGTGTTGCATCCCAACTAGAAGGAAGTGCAGCAGGAGGGCCAGGAGACCTCCTTGGATGGATAAGGAGCTGCTGAGAAAAACTCACAGGAAAAAAAGAGGCTTATAAAAGGTGGAAGCAAGGATAGGTGGCCTGGGATGGATACAGGGATGTTGTCCAGGAAGCTAGTGACCAGGTTAGGAAAGCTAAGGCCCATTTAGAATTAAACTTGGCTAGGGATGTTAAGGATAATAAGATGGTATTCTATAGGTATGTAGCGACTAAAAAAACAGAGTAGGGACAATGTAGGCCCCCTCCGGAAGCCCTTGAGAGAGCTGGCTACCCTGGACTTGGAGAAGTCTGAGGTTCTCAATGACTTCTTTGCCTCGGTCTTCACTGCAGAGGCTCTGACCACACCACCCAAATCTTGGAAGGCAGATGCAGGGACTGTGAGAACGAAGACCTTGGGTCCACTGTAGGAGAGGATCTGGTTCAAGACCATCTTAAGAACCTGAACGTACACAAGTCCATGGGCCCTGATGAAATCCATCCCTGGGTCCTGAAGGAGCTGGGGAATGAAGTTGCAAAGCCACTGGCCATCATATTTGAAAAATCATGGCAGTCAGGTGAAGATCCTGATGACTGGAAAAAGGGAAATATAACCCCCATTTTCAAGAAGGGGAAAATGGATGACCTGGGGAATTACAGAGCAGGCAGTCTCATCTCTGTGCCTGGCAAAATCTGGGAGCAGATTCTCCTGGAAGGCATGCTAGGGCACATGAATAACAACAAGGTGCTTGGAGAGGTGGGCTGATGCCAACCTCATGAAGTTTAGCCATGCCAAGTGCAAGGTCCTACACCTGGGTGGGAACAATCCCAGGCACAGCTACAGGTTGGGCGGAAAAGAGATTCAGAGCAGCCCTGCGGAGAAGGATTTGGGGGTGCTGGTCAATGAGAAAATGAACATGAGCCAGCTTCAGTGTGTGCTTACAGCCCAGAAAGCCAACCGTATCCTGGGCTGCATCAAAAGGAGCGTGACCAGCAGGTCGAAGGAGGTGATCCTGACCCTCTACTCTCATCTTGTGAGACCTCACTTGGAGTATTGTGTGCAGTTCTGGTGTCCTCAACATAAAAAGGACATGGAACTGTTGGAACAAGTCCAGAGGAGGGCCACGAGGATGATCAGGGGACTGGAGCACCTCCCATATGGAGACAGGCTGAGAAAGTTGGGGCTGTTCAGCCTGGAGAAGAGAAGGCTGCATGGAGACCTCATAGCAGCCTTCAGTATCTGAAGGGGGCCTATTGGGATGCTGGGGAGGGACTCTTCATTAGGGACTGTAGTGACAGGACAAGGGGTAATGGGTTGAAACTTAAACAGGGGAGGTTTAGATTGAATATAAGGAAGAAGTTCTTTACTGTTAGGGTGGTGAAGCTCTGGAATGGGTTGCCCAAGGAAGTTGTGAATGCTTTGTCCCTGGTAGTGTTCAAGACCAGGTTGGATGAAGCCTTGGGTGACACGGTTTAGTGTAAGGTGTCCCTGCCCATGGCAGGGGGGTTGGAACTTGATAATCTTAAGGTCCTTTCCATCCCTAACTGTTCTATGATTCCTAAGAAAGTTGGGGCTGTTCAGCCTGGAGAAGAGAAGCTGTGTGGTAACTTAATAGCAGCCTTCCAGTATCTGAAGGTTGCCTACAGGGATGTTGGAAAGTGACTCTTCATCATGGACTGTAGCAATAGGACAAGGAGCGATCGGTTTAAACTCCAACAGGGGAAGTTCAGGCTAGATATGAGGAAGAAATTCTTTACTGTGAAGGTGGTGAGACACTGGAACAAGTTGCCCAAACAAGTGGTAAATGCTCAGTCCGTGGCATTTTTCAAGGCCAGGCTGGACAGAGTCCTGGGCAGCATAGTCTATTGTGAGATATCCTTGCCCATGGCAGGGGATTGGAACTGGATGATCTTAAGGTCCTTTCCAACACTAAGCTTTCTAGGATTCCTTTCTACTTAAGCATGGAAGCTGTACAGCTGTTTTGGACCAGACTTTGATAGCAGAATGTCTTTGAACAAGTATTCTATTTAAAAAAAAAAAAGAAAAAAAAAACTAAAGCTGGGAAATATTACAGACATACATTCAGAAAATGCTAATTCCATGTACTTCAGATGAGACTAGAACTGTTTTCTTAAGTGGAATCTTCTTTCAGAAATGAGGCATTAAATGCGAAAGCTTAAGTTTTGCTTAAAGAGAAATTGCAACTTATTTTTAAAACTGCACAGTAAGAATTGTGTAGTTATATATAAGATAATTTAGGAATGGAAGGAAAAATGTTCAGATTTTTTTTTTCTTCTTCCCCTAGGTGGCTGATGATGGTTACGGTGTTTCTTACATCATCTTGGATGAAAACTCCATCCATTTTCATGTCTCCAGCAAAATATCTTGCTCGAAGACGGTAAGAATCAGTCCTTTTGTACAGTTTAATAAATCTGTTCTGATATCTGCTTATGAAACTGTTCTACAAATTCTCTAAATTAAATTAGTAGGACTTGCAACATAGAGTTACAATTTGCCTTTTCTTCATCAACGTATGCTGTTCTGTTGGGGGTGTTTTTTTCGCCTCCACTTTACAAAAGTAATACCTTTATGAAACAGGGAAGCCATATTCTATTTCACGTATATATTTTCACTATAAACAAAGCCTGTGGCCCACAGTTGTCTCTACATATGAGTAGCTCCTTGGAACTCATGTAAAATGACTCATATCTGTCCAATAAACAGTAAGATTTTTTTTTGTTGTTGTTGTTACAGTTTTGCTTTGATTTTTCTCTGGTTGCAATTGTAAAGACAGAGTAAAATGTATGCTCCCTGTTCTTCAGATCTTTTTTTCTTAAATAATCCTGAAAGAAGGTGGCACATAAGTTGTAATCTGTGCTTGACAAACATAATTAATGAATAATTCATTAGAATAACACCCATTATTAGAATGTAGTAGATGTCACCTATTCAGTGGTCTGCTGTTGCAGAGGTATGCAAATCATCCTTCCCTTTGAGATTTTTATGACTTTAAAGAATTTGTTCAGGATAGCATAACTGAACTAGTTTTCATTGTTTGACCTTAACTTGTCTGAAAGATCTTGGTGCTTTTGGTTAATCATTAAAGATGAGGAAATACAACTTTATTATTTCACAGTTCAAATTGTTCTTCAGATGACTGTTAGCTTGTACATTAAATTTCCCTCTGTGTCTTACTTACTGGTCAAAGGTCCATACAGAAAAGACAGCATTTAATGTGTGTGGCCTTTATATTACTATGGTCTTTGTAGTAAATCCTGTAATGTATCTAATTTATTTTTCTAATCCTACCTCTTCCTTGTACCTTTCATCTCACACTTAGAATAAACAGAACAAGTTCATAGGTTGTTTACACTTAGGTAACTGATTTTCATTTTCAATATTTTAGGTAATTTTTCAATGGCAAAAAAATCAGGGTTCTAATAGGAACTCAAAATAGAGAAACTTTCACTGCTCTTTCGGTATTTCTGTGTCATTAGTGAGAGACTTTTTTAGCATTTTTTAGTTTTCTAAAAATTAGCTTTTGCAAAATCTTGTGTGAGAAAACAGTACTGAAACCCAGCTATTTTAAAGTCACAGAAAGCTATAGAGGCATCTGATTTCAAAAGGAGATGATCTCAGTTCTGTTTGTAGGAAAGTAAATGCGTAATGATAAATGCAGTTGGTAATAGAAGACTGGATTGATTTGTATAACATTAAATATTTTTGTGATTTAAATTCCTCATTTTATCGTAAAATAGATACACTAGTTCTGTAAGCTCCAAAATTGAACAAATGCTAAAAGGTTCCTTCTTTTGACTAAAAGATAACTGTTGATTGACACTACAACTCTGGTTTTGTTTTTTTGTTTGTTCCTTTTTAAAGGATTCTCATCGTTTTGGGAAAAACATTGCAAAAGCAATGGTTGACATCATGCGTTTATTTAACTTTGGCAAAAACTGTAACAAGTGATTTGCCTTATTGGTGCCAAGCAGTCTCCTGTTGTGGGATGTGAACTCTTCTGTACAGTGAATGAAAGCAAGGTTTGTCAAACAGTAGCTGGTGAAGAAACTGAGTCAGCATCTTCTGGATCACCTGTGAAAACCTTAGCACTGTATTGAATGTTTCATTAATTTTTTTCATTAGCTTGGAAGAGTTTGTTCCACAAAGGATGGCTTTTGGAATCCTGTCTGTTTCTAGTGATGTAGTATCATTGCATGAAGCTATGTATATTCTAACTCCTGCAGTTTTCTCTTAATTTGTACAAACTTGCTCTTTTCTTACTTTAAATTAATTGTACTCCAGAATCAGAACGATAAAACACACCATCTTAAATGCAAATATTAGAAAAAATTTGATTTGCTGTGTATTAATAGCAGAATGTTCTTCAATGCATCTGCTGCTTTTTATGTTAAAGAATGACAAAACTTGTGGCTGTTTGCCTTTATTGTTTTGTGTTGTTTGGGTGGGTTTTTTTTTTGTTTTGTTTGGGGTTTTTTGTTTGTGTTTTTTGTGGGTTTTTTTTTTTAGGTTTTTTAAAAGGAAATTTATGTAAAGCAGACAAAAACCCACTGACATAACCCACTGTAACACAAAAAGTTGTAAAATCTTAGGGGGTTTTGGGGAAAAAGCCCCACAACATTGTTGTAGTAGTGCTACATCAGGTAGTAAATTGTGTCACCTAAGTAGCAGGTACCACATTTTTATTACTACTTTACAAGCATGTTGGCCACATCATTGACTTTCCTTTCTCTATAAATAAATGGACCTGTATGCTTGTTCAGTTGAGTGCCTTAAAAAAAAAAAAAAAAGATATCCTAAACCCAGGAAAAAATAATTAGTGTGGGAGCTGGTTTTACATTGTCTTAATGGTGAAGGAGGTGAAGTAATAGCATTTCAGATACAGTTTTCAAATTGTAAGTTAGATTGATGTGGCATGAGTAGAATTGAATATGTTGCCATACGGTGGGTGCAATTAGGTTTGCAGCCCTAATGAAATGCTCCCATGAGTTCCAATGAAATGCAGGAATAATTTTGTTTCAGATCTACAGATACACCTGTGTTTAAGCTGGTGAGTGGTATCATTGGTCATTTGAGGTGAGAGCTTCTGGGTCCAAGGGAATGCCAATTTAGTTAAAAGCAACCAGTCTGATAGCCTATGAAGCAAGCTGCTGTGGAGGCTGATCAATTGCAGGTTGCCTGCTTTCAGCCTGGAAGGACCACTACTACTTTGCCAGCCACCTGCATGAGAAGGACACGCTATTAAAGCAGTGGAAAATAGCTCCAGAATGGAAAATTCTGGCCACTTCAAACTCCTCCCAGTGGATGGTTTTGGTCAAGCAGTATCTGAAAGATACAAGAAGGAAGGGGAAAGCTATTTCATTCAAAAAGGAGCCTAGTGTTTCCAAGCACAGAAATAAAGGGGCTACTACAAAATAGAGTAACTTTGTAATGCTTCTCTTCCCTAGGCTTTTAGGTGTGGTTTCTTTTTACATTCTGCAGTGTAGTAAAGTGTACCTGTTAGTACAACAAGTCTTTTGTTTTAAATGGTATTTGTTTTAAATGGTACATGCTGTTCGGAAATACACTGAATGATGTTCTACAGCTATGCTGATTTTAAAAGGCCTTTGGGGATGATACAAAATTTCTCATTAGACTTTGAATGTTTTCTGGCCAGTATTTCTTAACTTTCTATGCCTCTTCATGTTTTTGTTATTTTCATTTTTACTCTGATCTAGCTATTAAAACACCTGTACATATATGTTTGAGGTGGAAAACTTCAAAGATCCCAGATGCATGCTTATAAAGGAACCTTCACAGGAATTGGCCAAAGACACTCATTTGGACACTTTGAAATAAGCCTTACTGTGGCTGGCAGGCCTGGTATTTGTCAAACTACTGCAACAATTTTATAGTGATATATTCCTTGGGAGCTGCAGAAATAATGCACTGGGGTTTTGCCCTCCCCCCCCCTTTTTTTTTTCTTATTTAATTTTATTGACCACTGACCAATCTGTGCTTAAATTAACATTAGATCTTGTAGGATTTTCTTCAAAAAGGTTTAGATATGACTCTCAGGTTTTAAATGTTTCAAGTCTAATTGTAGTTAGTGCAGTTATCAATGCAATTTTACATTCTTAGAGAGTTAGAATAGTTGGCACAGAAAGCGCTTTTTTTATTATAAATGTTTTAAACATTTTGTGGGATTAAATGTATCTTTTTAATTTGAGATAGATCATAATTCTTAAACATAAGAATTTATTTCATTTTCTTTAAAGTATCAAAGCGTGTAAATAAACTATGCTTTTTGGATGTAAATCTTAGAAATCCACGGTGAATGTAGGTTCTTAATAATTAATTTAAATCTTGATGTTTGATATTGTGTACATACGGTAAAACTGCTTGCTCTTTTTTGCTCAAAAGCCATAGGAATGTGACTGAAATTACCTAGATTTAAATGAATCTTCTAGTACAATGTACTCTATAATAAAGTTAGAAGTTCATATTCCAGAAATATTCATATATTTCTGGAATATTCATATACTTGTTCATATTAATTTTCAGAAAAACTACTAATTTGTTACTAAAACCTTGATTCATTTATTCTCGATTAGTGATTTAAGAACTTAGGGTTGCGTAGCTGCTAAAAGTCAGGTTGGATGATAATATCTTGACCTGTTTATTTAGTAGCAGAGTAGAATTGGTGGAATACCTCAAATGTGCATTTTTCAAATTTCTTATTGCCGCTATTTCATGCCAGAAATTAGGAAAGCATTAAGTACCTTTAGAGGCTACCATTATATAGGGCCAACACCATACCTAACTAAATATTCTTTAAAGTGTTGCGGTTTTTGAGAGACTAAGGAAGTGTGCGACTGACCTTGAAATTTGTGCTTCTAATTCAGCCTTTGTACCAACCGTTTTCTCATGTAAAAGTATATTAATTTGAACTGGTTTGTGTTCTTTTATATTTTGTTCAATTACTCTATATCTATGGTTGGTTATTTACATCCAATGCTTTGTTGCTCTTTCATGCGCTCTTCGGTGACTTCAAAAAGTAAAATAAAATTTCACAATTACACTACCTAGTACAATGTCTAATACCTTTTGTATCTTCTTCCCACCTCCCTTGCTCCTGTTTCTGGACTTGTGAAATCACTGCTATTAAATCCAGTTCAGAATGGTAGTAGCAGACTCCTCAGTCCATTTTAGAAGTAACCTATACATGTCTTGCTAATTACTAGGGAGTATGGTAATGAACTTCTCTTTTTTTCAGGTTTAGTAGAAAGAAGAAACAACACAGGTCTTGCTTTACATGAGCTTTTTTCGTGTGACACAAGTAATTGATGGAATGTTTATGTGAAACAGTCTGGTCACAAGCTAGTGGATAGCACTGGTTTGATCTTTACAGTGAATAACATGTAAAGTATGAATGGTAAAGCAGTGGAGAAGTAGGTCTGGCACAGAAAGTTGGCATTGTTATATAAAACACCACCCCAAGCCCTCTCCACAACCTGCCATTTCTATGTGATAGATCATTTTCACAGTCATTTAGCTTGCTGCTTTTCTGGATGTTGCTGCCTTAGCTGTGTGAAAGAACACAGTGATTTCAACTTCATGCTTCATCTCTTAGATACTGTTAGCTCCTGCTTCTATTTCACACGTTGCCCACCAAAGCTGGATACTGAAGTTGTAAACCCTGTTGTGTTAATCTAAACAAAAAGACTGTATTGGAAACTTTCTAGGGGCAGAAAGTAGAGATTTACTGTGCCTTTCCCTTCCTACTCCCCCCCACACCCACCACCCCCCTGAAACTGAAGACATTAATAGAGAAAAGGGAAAGTTGAGGTTTAATTTCTCAAGGAAACTTTTTCTCTTACATGGCCATCGGTAGTGGAGTGTTTTCTCCACTCAGAAATCATTGTGGTGCTGGGATGACAATTCCCAGATTTACAGAGTGAGTTGTAGAAAGGGGTTGAACCATAGAAGCTGGAAGTCAGCTATTTCACAACATCACAGAATGGCTGAAGTAGGAAGAGGCTTCCACTTGGCCGCTTGGGACCATGTCCAAAGGGTGTTTTGAGTATCTCCAAGGATGGAGACTCCACAACCTCCTTGGCTTACCTGTGCCAGTGCTCAATCCCCTACATGGTAGAAAAGCAATTTCCTTATGTTGAGAAGGAAACTTGTGTTTCAGTTTGTATCCATTGCCTCTGGTCTTGTCAACCGGCACCATGGCAAAGAGCCTGTCTCCCCTTCTTTGTACAGTCTCTCCAGTCCTGCCTCTCAGCCCTTCTTCATACAGATGCTCATATTCATACATACAGCCTGAGTCATCTTTATGGCCCTTTGTTGGACACTCACCAGCATGACGCTGCCTCAGCACTGGACACAGTACTTCGGTGTGCTCTCATTGATGCACTCTTCCACATGGGGGATAACACACAGCCCCTTGCTTGGTGCCGGGTCCTGGTTCCTCTCCTTGTACCGCGGTGTGATTTCCCAGCCGAACTGTTCGTTACATCCCAATGAACAAACCCGCGGGCGCTCTGTGCCCGCTGCGAGCGGCGCCCCGCCGCGCGCATGGCGTCCGTTCACGTCGCGTCCGTTAACGTCGCGCCGCGCGGTGCTGAGCTGCCGGCGCCTCTGAGGCGGCAGGAGCTGCTGCGGCGCGGGGTGAGCAGCGGAGGACTCGTCCCTTTCCGCCGGAGGATCCGCTGCGGGAGGCGGCGGGCACCCGGAGCTCCCGGGAGGGGCTCGGCTCCCTGTCCAGCCCCGAGGTGGAGGTGATCGGTGCGTGTGGGTCAGAGCCCTCAGCGCTGATAGATGCCGGGCCGGGCCGGAGGCATGGGCGGGCTTCGCCCTCCCCATATTGGATAGGTCTGAACCTAGGAACTGTCGTGGTGGCAGTACAGGGGTAGCTTGGCCTGTGTTTTCACACCGGGCCGCGTGGTCCGTGAGGGAGAGGTGCTTTGGCTCATGTTGCTTATTGGAATGGTGACATGACAGATAACGTTTAGTCTTCATGTGTTACTTACTGGTACAAACTTAAAACTGTGTAATTATCATAAAGTCACAGAATGGTTTTGGTTGGAAGGGTCCTTAAAGCTCATCCAGTTCCAACCCCTGCTATGGGCAGGGACACCTTCCACCAGACCAGGTTGCTCCAAGCCCCATCCAACCTGGCCTTTAACACTGCCAGAGATGGGGCAGCCACAGCTTCTCTGGGCACCCTGTGCCAGCACCTCAGCACCCTCACAGGGAAGAGCTTCTGCCTAAGAGCTCATCTCAATCTCCCCTGTCAGGTTAAAGCCATTCCCCTTTGTCATGTCAATACAAGTCCTTGTCAGAAGCCCCTCTCCAGATTTCTTGTTGGCTTCTTTAGGCACTGGAAGCTGCTCTGAAGTATCCCTGGAGCCTTCTGTTCTCCATGCTGAACAAGCCCAGCTCTCCCAGCCAAGCTGTCAAGTGTACTACATCATTTTTTTTTTATTTTTTTGACTACTAAAACTAAGTAGTACAATTCTGATTTAAGTGTGAATGCTGTTAACGTGTTCAAAATGCACAAAGAATGTGTTCTGGTAAAAGCAGTTTGTGTTGGCATGGTGGCCTGCATTTTCTGACAGATTCAGAACCCCAACTATCTCTTCTAGTTTGTAAATTCCACACTTTTGTGTTGTGTTAATCATTATTATATGTATGTGTTGTTTGATTAAGACTATTTCATTCACTTCTAGATAGAAAAACTATTCAGAAGAATATAAAAATATAAAATTTAAGTATCTTCAGTGGGAAAAAGAGAAAAAGAAGCCATTGACAGTCTGTCCATGAGTATGGAGAGAGTCTTTGATATAATAGACAGTGGGCTTGTGACTGTAATATTTAGTCAAAATAGTCCTGTTAGTTCTGAAGACTTAAATCTGGAAACTGTAGTAATTACTAATCCCATTGAAGAAGGATTGTGCTCTAGTCAAGACAATCATTTATGCCCTGTACATGTGGAAGAGACTTTGTTAGATCACTTCAAGTATCCACTTGCCAGTGAAAATCAAGATACAGTAATAAAAGTTGAAGAACAGCCACATGGAAATAACAGCTGGAATGAGGATCTTGAAAAATACAAGTATTTAAATCCTCCAGAAGAAACTGAACCTACACATTCACCTTACCTGTCTTCAGATGGTGTCCCTCTTCTTTCTTCTGTAGTGATGCAGAATAAAAATCCCAGTGTTCCAACTTCAAACATTTTCTCTCCTGAAGGAACAGCCAGTCAGAATGTCAGAGAGGTACCAGTAAGATTAAGTGAAATAGAAATTTTCATACATTCATGCTTGTTTGTGATTACATGTGGGGAATTGGCACATTAAAACTTAAGCGAGAACCAAAGAATGTTTAAAGTTAAGTTAAATTTTTTTTACTAGAACAAACTTAGTAGTAAATACAGAAATAAATTTATAGTTTGTATCACCAGAAGTAGCACGCAGTTGAACATGTGGTTGTGACTGCAGTTCTTTTTTGTCAATGTTACAAAACATATTTTTAAGCGGCTGGGTAGTTGTTTTGCTCATTAAAAGAACCTTACCACGTCACACATACACCCACTTTGGTTTTGTATACTCCTGTCTGTATTAGCAAGTTGTACAAAGTACAAATAGAATATTAACTTTTGTTCTTAAGTTCCACAGGTCATCTTAAAACTTATAGTCCCAGTGAGTTAAAAAGTAACTTATTTGCAGCAGTAAACTGTAGCTGGTAATGTTAAGTCTTCATGGAGAAAGTAGTTTTGTAAGAGAGGGGTTTCCTATTGCTTTCAATGTTTGGTAGTTTTTCTGTATAGTTTGAAGTTACATTTTCTGTGTTTGATCAATTACTATCTAGAAAGGTATGGAGCATAAAGCTTCTTGTGATGCTCACAGGACCAAATCCACCTGCTTATTGCAGGCTGGTTCTAAAGGGGCACTTGGATCTCAAGATAACTTCCTTTGTGAAGCTATCTTGTGATAATTAAGCATACCCATTGACTTTTTTTTTTCCACATAAATATTTCGACAAACAGCGCTGTTCTCAGATTTCAAAAAGGAAAGCACAAAAACCTCACAAAAATCACTGTGTTGAAAATCAGGTCTGATTTTCCCTTGCAGTATCCTACTACACACAGCAGGGCTGCCTGTGCAGGAAAAGTTCTATCACAGAAATCATTGCTACCCAGCCCAGTGTGTTTTCTAGTGGTGTTTCATCCTGAGGTATTTGAGGTTTGCTGTGATAAGTTACCTTGCGTGTTTTGGTTTTCTTTTTTATTTCAGGTTACAATATAGTTTGGAAGTATCTCTGGCTTGGAAGGCTTTTTAAACACAATAATGCTCAGGACACACATAGCACTTAGTATTCTTAGTAGCTGTTTAATAATCAAGACCTTCAATCTTTTGAAATGTTATTAAGATACAAAAGACTGGTGGAATACTCTAGAAAATAAAGATGTGATTAAGAAATAACAGTTGCTCTCTTCAAAGTTAAGTTGAAGACAGGGAAAATTTGTTAGTCTCTGTACAAGGAGCTGAAAATGAAATTTAGAAAAAGAACCTTTCTGACCAGCTCTCTTTCTAGTATCCTTACAGTTCATTATACTAAATCTGCATGTTTCCTTAATCTGCCCTGTTCCTTGAAGGATTAGACAAAATTCTATGAGATTATAAATAATTTTATTGAAAGAAAGCAAGCTGATCGGTTGTTTCAATGCTGCTTGCTTGCCCTACTAAACTGCTGTCAATATAAAGAGGAAGCACAGCACACACAGATAGAGAACAGATTTTCTAGTCTGAACAATCTCAATTCTAATTTGAAACTAGAAAACTGTTGATTTCTGATTTTGTTCCATTTTATGTTAATTTGATTTTGAAAATATGCTTGTAGGTATTAAGTATGATGTTATTATAGTTATAAATGCATTAGATCTAAACCATAACTGTATTTTGAACAGAAAAAGCAGAAATAATATTCTAAGTATAAAATGGTATCTGGTAATGCTCAGTGGGCTACAGCATTTATGTGCTTAATTATGTAATGAAAATCTAAATAACTCCCAATTTCCAAGGTAACTTTAAGGCAGATTTTTGTTTATTCACTTTGCTTTTCAAAAATGAATCATACATAAAATAGCTAAAAATAAAACATTCTTTTCTTCAGGTGTTCAGATCATTCATACCTCCAGTTGCAGGTGAGAATAAAGGTATTTGATCTGATCAATTTAAAGGAATTTAATAAAACAGTACTATGCAGTTACAAAACTTGACAAATTGCTTAAATAGTAAGTTCCCAAAGTGACTGGGAAGGACTGCATTTTTTTCTCATCTTATAAGCTTAGGGAAGGATTTAAACAGCTAAATATAGTAATTGTGGGATTTGGCAAATCGTAGCATGAGTTTCTCTGGTAATGTAGATATAACTAAGATGTTTGAAAGGAGAATGGACCACTGTTTGATCATGTGTATTAATGTTGCTTCAACCACTTAATTCAGTCTTCCTTTTCATTTTCTCTTTCTCCCCAATTCCTTCAGGTGACTGTGAAGAATATATTCCTTCTTGAAGGACATTTTTTATTTTTTATTAAGTTGAACAATGTTTTTATTTCACTTCGAAGTTTGACCAGCAGTTATGAAAGTTGAGTGGTTTGTACTGATGCTGCTGATGACATTAAGCTTGTGAGCAGGTGTTTGGTATATTCTGCCCTTAACATCTTCAATGTCCTGCTCAGGGTTAAACTGACTGTTAGGCTTGATCTTACAAGGTAGTTTGTCTTGAAGCTAAATAAATTCTACGAAATAGTCACAATAAACGTTTTAAAGACATCAAAAAGACTCAAAATGAAGTCTGTTTTTTCCCAGCAAGGCTGTTACAAAATAATATTAAATACTTCTTTTACAAGAATGTAATGTAGTGACGCCAGAATCTCTTTCATTGATCCTGTAAAGGAGCTCTTATTATAAAACACTGATCTTTTTATAAATAAAACATGTTTTATTTTATGTACTAGAATCTGCGAATTATATCTATGGCTTACCTCAGACTAGTGCTTCTGTCTATGATGAAACAGTAAGTATGCATGCAAGATTTTACTATTATTGGAAGGATCTGTCCAAGTGTTGAATATCTAAAATGAGATTTATTCTATGTGCCAGAGGGTAAAAGATTTTTTCAAACACTGTCTTATCTGATCTGTTCAGAAAAGAGAGGGAAAGAAAAACGTTCTCTGTAGATTTCTCACACTGCTACATTGTGGAGGAAGGAAGAATAGCACCTGGAATTTTCTTCTTTTTCTATTCCTGCTGATTCCTCCTGTTAGGCATCTGCACATTCTCGTTCCAGTTCAGACCAGTTGCTGGGTGTGTGTGTGTATGGGACTTCTTCTAAGACCGCCTAAACACAGTGGGACTCCGCCAAATATCACTGGACAGCTGATTGGTATTTGAGCCTTTATCCCATGTGCAATGCATATGAAGCAACAGAGCTAAGGGGGAAAATCTGGCTTTTACATTAACATTCCTGGCCTATGGAGAGGTAGAATCAGAGAATGGGTTGGATCAGTTTGCATTGGAAGGAACCTTCAAAGGTCATCTAGTCTAACCTGCTGCAATGAGGAGGGACATCATCAGCTAGATCTGTTTGCCCAGAATCACATCCAGCCTGGCCTGGTCTCCAGGAATGGCGTATCTACCATCTCTCTGGGCAACCTGTGCCAGTATTTTACCATCCTCATTATAAAAAAAATTCTTACTCATGTCCAGCCTGAATCTTCCCTCTTTTAGTTTAAAACCATCACCCCTTGTCCTATCACAACAGGCTCTGCTAAAAAGTTTCTCCCCATCTTTTCTATAGGCCCCTTTTAAGTACTAAGAGGCTCCATATCTTTCTTGTACTCAGGACTCCAGATTTGGACACAGTACTCCAGGTGGGGTCTCACCAGAGCACAGTAGAGGGGCAGAATGCTATTAGCAACTTAGTCTCTTAAAATGCTTGAATTTTTCAAATGTAATTTCATTGATATATGCAAGACAAACTTGAGAAATTCAGATATTTCATGAAAGGGAGATTTCTGAAATGCCATGACATACAGTAGTTGATCACCGTAACAGAAGTTAATTTTAAAAGATAAGTATAACTGAATTTGCAGTCTGGTCTCAGATGACTACTTCTTAGATGAATACCCAATGATCCCCAGTCAAGTTATATAATTCAAGATTAATTTTTGTTTTACATAATTTGCTCTTTTGCCTAACTTCTCCAAGGCAGTTTAGAAATTGATTGATGCTTCATGATGGTGGGAGAAACTGAATGCCATTGCTACTGTGAAGTATGCTACTGTTCATTGTTATTCTTCAAGAATATCTTTACTTGAAATATAGCCAAAAGTCATTCTGCTATTGACATGTAAGTTAACTATTCTCAGTATTATATTTGATTACAATCCTCACATTGAAACTTACTATTTCTGCAGATATATTTTAAAATTTATTGTATTTGCTTGGAATTTAAAGTAGATTTTAAAGCATGCCTCTTAAGTCACACTTAGTAAATGTGGTATCAAAAATAATAAGGCAGTCCCTTTCTTGGATTCAGAGTCTGTATCACTATATCTCGTTATAGTGCTACTTTATATAGATATTATTTTCTATTTGACAGCTGGAAACAAAGAACCCCAATGTAAAGTTTACTTCATCCAAAGGAAAAGTTTTTATTTAAAATTACAGCTAAATAAATTAAATGAAACATGAACAATTTCAATGGCATGTTCTGGTTACGGAGCTGAATCTGCAGCCAGCTCTAGTAAATAGCTAGAATCAGCTCTATAAAGCCTCATGGAGCAATGTAGAGAATAAGGAATCTGTATCATCCTAATGCTGAGGAGCTACAGCATTAGATCTCAGTAGCTGCTTCAAAAAGTAAATTGAAATTAAGGGGCAAAAAGGAAACATCTAATGTCATAATGATCTATTTGTTTGGGAGATTCCAGTCTGTGATTATGCAGCTTTGTAAGACAGCTGGTACTCTTATGAAAACCTTTTTTAGCTTAGAATTACAGTTTTTAGATGAAAGCTAATTATTATTCGTTCCAGGTTATTGGCCAGCTGGAAGAAGGTACTCAAACACTCTGTATAAACAGTTGTGCCACACAAGAACTAAAACCAGTCCATCTGATTTTAGAGTATCACAAACAACATAATTATCTTCAATCAGGTATAATAAAAATTAGAATTATCTCTAGCCTATCAGATAGTATGTTAATGTGCCACTGAATGTGTTTATATTCTTAAGCAACAACAGCAGGACGTGAGTCAAAGATAATGTAGATATCACCAGTTGTTATTTTACTTTACTTTTCAACCGAAAAATTGCTAGGCACTTCAGTGTAATAAAAATGATGTAAAGAATATGCTGAATTTATGGAAAATTATTAATATACAGATTACTTCCCATATAAAGCGCATTTAGCATAAATACGGGCATACATTTGCACTTACCCTAGTTTGCCACCGTGTGTCACTGCTTCTTTATAAACGGGGAGCAGCTTTGAGGGCTGTGGGTCTATTTTAGTCTTGGGATTCAGAATGTCTCACTAATATTTACATAATTATGTAAACTTGAAATACCATCAATTTTTAAAGTAGTTTAATGAAAAGTACTTAAAGATATTTAAACGTAGTTGCACATTTTAATCTTAACAGCAACAAAGTATTTGGGTGTAGTTTAGTTTTAATAAGTATATTGTTACTCAAATACAGTTTTCTCAAACACATTAATAACATTGTTTATTTCATTCTGTATTATTATATATTTATCACAGTGGTGTAATTTGATGGCAATGAGAAAACAATTTTTTTTAATAGCACCATACAAGCACATATATTGCTGCTCTCAATGTCAATATGTGCTGAGTGTGAGCATTTCTCAGCAGATGTTCTAGGTATGGAGCCTATTTACTTATGTTTGCCAGAAGCCATGGGAAGAGTAAACCAGGAACATGCAAGTTAAAGCTCACATTCCTTTATAAAGTCCAAACGCTCATTCATTTTCTGTAATGGTAGGGAAGAAAAAGGAGAGGAGGAATGCACTGGCATATGTTTTTAAGTTTTTATTTGCTTGAGCTTCCTTCTGTTTTACTCATCTTCACATTAAGTAAAAGAATTTAGTCCAGAAGCTTTTGTATTTTCTTTCTTTAGTTGTACTTTCTAAATACAAGTATAAGATTCATCTTGTAATCTTACTATTACTGTCTGTTTTTTTATGCAAAAGATAGGATGTTCATATACTTACATGCAGATCTTCACTAGGACTTACTCTGGGACAAAGGCTTACTCTTACAGGAATAATTTCTCCTTAGATTTTTAGTAATTTCTTTTTGCATAAGCTAAAGAACTCTGTTCCAGATGCTCTCTCAGAACTCAGGAAATTTCTAAAATAAGGACTGAGGATAAATATATTTAATTGTTTCTGATGTTCTTCTTATCAAAATATTTTAAGTCTATGGCATTTGAATTTAAATTTAGAATCACAGAATCATAGAATAGTTAGGGTTGGAAAGGACCTTCAGATCATCTAGTTCCAAACCCCCTGCCATGGGCAGGGACACCTCACACTAAACCATGTCACTCAAGGCTCTGCCCAACCTGGCCTTGAACACTGCCAGGGATGGAGCATTCTCAACCTCCCTGGGCAACCCATTCCAGTACCTCACCACCCTCACAGTAAAGAACTTCTTCCTTATATCCAGTCTAAACCTCTGCTGTTTAAGTTTCAACCCATTACCCCTTGTCCTATCACTACAGTCCCTAATGAAGAGTCCCTTCTCAGCATCCTTATAGGCCCCCTTCAGATACTGGAAGGCTGCTATGAGGTCTCCACGCAGCCTTCTCTTCTCCAGGCTCAACAGTCCCAACTTTCTCAGCCTGTCTTCATATGGGAGGTGCTCCAGTCCCCTGATCATCCTCGTGGCCCTCCTCTGGACTTGTTCCAACAGTTCCATGTCCTTTTTATGTTGAGGACACCAGAACTGCACACAATACTCCAAGTGAGGTCTCACAAGAGCAGAGTAGAGGAGCAGAATCACCTCCTTTGACCTGCTGGTCACGCTCCTCTTCATGCAGCCCAGGATACGGTTGGCTTTCTGGGCTGTAAGCGCACACTGAATCTGGCTCATGTTCATTTTCTCATTGACCAGCACCCCCAAATCCTTCTCCGCAGGGCTGCTCTGAATCTCTTTTCCGCCCAACCTGTAGCTGTGCCTGGGATTGTTCCCACCCAGGTGTAGGACCTTGCAGTTGTCATGGTTAAACTTCATGAGGTTGGCATCAGCCCACCTCACAAGCGTGTCAAGGTCCCTCTGGATGGCATTCTTTCCCTCCAGTGTATCAACCAAACCACACAGCTTCGTGTCATCAGCAGACTTGCTGAGGGCACACTCAATCCCACTGTCCATGTCACCAACAAAGATATTAAGCAAGACCGGTCCCAACACCCATCCCTGAGGGACAGCACTCGTTACTGGTCTCCAGCCGAACATTGAACCGTTGACCACAACTCTTTGTGCATGGTCATCCAGCCAGTTCTTTATCCACTGAGTGGTCCACCTATCAAATTGATGTCTCTCCAATTTAGAGACAAGGATGTCATGTGGGACAGTGTCGAACGGCTTGCACAAGTCCAGGTAGATGACGTCAACTGCTCCACCCCTGTCCATCGCTTTTGTAGCCCCGTCATAGAAGGCCACCAAATTGATCAGGCAGGATTTCCCCCTAGTGAAGCCATGCTGGCTGTCACCAAGCACCTTTTTGTTTTTCATGTGCCTTAGCATGCCTTTCAGGAGAATCTGCTCCCAGATTTTGCCAGGCAGAGGTGAGACTGACTGGTCTGTAATTCCCCGGGTAATCCATTTTCCCCTTCTTGAAAATGGGGGTTATATTTCCCTTTTTCCAGTTGTTGGGAACTTCACCTGATTGCCATGATTTTTCAAATATGATGGCCAGTGGCTTTGCAACTTCATTCCCCAGCTCCTTCAGGACCCAGGGATGGATTTCATCAGGTCTCATGGACTTGTGCACGTTCAGGTTCTTAAGATGGTCTTGAACCAGATCCTCTCCTACAGTGGACCCAAGGTCTTCATTCTCACAGTCCCTGCATCTGCCTTCCAAGACTTGGGTGGTGTGGTCAGAGCCTTTGCCAGTGAAGACCGAGGCAAAGAAGTCATTGAGAACCTCAGCCTTCTCCAAGTCCTGTGTAGCCAGCTCTCCCGACGGCTTCTGGAGGGGACCTACGTTGTCCCTACTCTGTTTTTTAGCCACTACATACCTATAAAATCCCTTCCTCTTTAACATCCCTAGCCAAGTTAAATTCTAACTGGGCCTTAGCTTTCCTAACCTGGTCCCTAACTACCCTGACAACATCCCTGTATCCATCCCAGGCCACCTGTCCTTGCTTCCACCTTTTATAAGCCTCTTTTTTCTTGTGAATATTTCTCAGCAGCTCCTTATCCACCCAAGGAGGTCTCCTGGCCCTCATGCTGCACTTCCTTCTAGTTGGGATGCAACGCTCCTGAGCTTGTAGCAGGTGATCCTTGAATATCAACCAAGAGTGTTGGGACCCCTGCCCTCTAGGGCTATATCCCATGGAATCTTGCTAAGCAGGTTCCTGAAGAGCCCAAAGTCTGCTCTCTTGAAGTCCAGGGCAGTGAGCTTACTGCACGCTCTTCTCACTGTCCTGAGGATCTCAAGTTCGACCCTCTCATGATCGCTGTGTCCCAGGCTCCCCTGGAACATCACATTTCCAACGAGCCCTTCCCTGTTGGTGAGCACGAGGTCAAGCAGGGCACCTCTCCTCGTCAGCTCCTTTATTGCTTGCAGAAGGAAGTTGTCTTCCACACAATCAAGAAACCTCCTGGATTGCTTGTGCTGGGCCGTACCGTCGCTCCAAAAGATGTCAGGGTGGTTGAAGTCCCCCATGAGAACAAGGGCCTGTGAGTGTGAGGCTTTTCCTATTTGTCTGTAGAGTTCTTCATGCACAGGTTCCTCTTGATCAGGCGGTCTGTAACATATCCCCACAGTAATGTGTCCCATCACCGATTTCCCCTTAACCCTGACCCACAAACTTTCTGTTAACTGATCACTTGTCCCCAGACAGAGTTCCATACTCTCCAGCCTATCCCTAACATAAAGGGCAACTCCCCCTTTCTGCCTGCCAGGCCTGTCTTTTCTAAAAAGCCTATAACCCTCCATTCCAACACTCCAGTCAAGGGAGCCATCCCACCATGTCTCTGTGATGCCTATTATACCCCGTAGATGTGCCCACATCTCTCATTCCCCTTATTTGTTCCCCATGCTACGGGCATTTGTATAGAGGCATCTGATCCGAGCTCCAAATGAAGCCATCTCATTGGCTGGAGCTGCTGGAATATCACTACATTGCTCCAAACATTTATTATAGGTGCTGGCAAGTGACTGGTTGTGTTGAGATGGAATGATGCTCCCCTCCCCCAAAACATCTAGTTTGAAGCTTCCTTGACCAGTCTGGCAAGCCTCCTACCAAAACAGCTCTTCCTTTTCTTCATTAGAACTGGCCTACGAACTTGGGTCCTGTGATCAAGACACCCAAACCCTTGACTATGACACCACCCTTTTAACCATTCATTGACCTGTCCAATCCTCCTAGCCTTTGGAAGGTCCTCCCCTGTATCCTGGAGTATTGACGAAAAGACTATCTGAGCTCCAGAGCCCCTAACCACCTCTCCTAGGGCTCTGTAGTCCTATATACTCCTCAGGCTACTACTATCTATATCCCAGAAGCACATGTATCACTAGAAGCGGGTAATAGTCCATGGGACTTACTAGAGCAGGCAGCCTTTCTGCAACATCCCTGATCCGTGCCCCAGGTAGGCAACACACCTCCCTTGCAACCTGGTCAGGCCGACAGATGAGCACTTCTGTCCCTTTCAAAGTAGAGTCCCCTACTACTGCAACCTGCCGCTTTTTCCTGGCAGCACCAGTAGAGATCTCCTGTTTCAGTGCACCAGCAGCTGTTTCTGGTGCATTTACTTGATGTCATAGAGTAAAAACAGCCTATGGTCAAATTCCTAGCTGAAAAATTGTTGGTGGTTTGTTTATCAGGGGTGTTTTTGTGTGGTCAGGTTTTTATTCTTTGGGGTTTTTTTTTGCAATGAAAAAAGCATTTCTGGAAAGAAAACTTCTAGGTCCTTCATTGACACTGTTTATTGTAGAGTAAGTTTGGATTCAGAACTATGCTAACAGAAGCAGAGAGTCTGAGGTGATTTTTTAATTAACAAAATAAGTTGAAGATACCAATTACATGCATGCTTAATTACAAAAAATTGTATGCATAAATGAAATTATATATACCATGGGTAGTTCTTCAGGTAAGGGTCTTCTTTTCAGATGTGGACTATACTGTAACAACTGCACTGGGCCATATTTCTCCTCTTCCGGGTGAACTGGTTCTAAATGAGCAAAAGGTAAGGAAGCTCTGTCCTTTAAACTTGTCAATTTCACTATACGCTCTTGTTGCTTTTCCTAAAATGGGTTGTTAAGTCTATGTTGAGAAGGAATAGCTTGTATGTATTTCCTAAAGACAGTTTAGGTAGTTTGGTTCTGCACTCAGTACACTTTCTGCATATAGTTTACTGATTTCAACATTTTCTAGAATATCAGAATTAAAAATATAGTTTTCCATAAGAAAAATAAATTTATTTCAGTTTTGAAACCTTGAGTTTGGTATGATACAGAATATATTATTTCTAATAAACTTTTTAAGATTCTTTGGGGGTGAAGGAAAGCACATTGACTTTTACCAGAAGAAGGGGACAATTTCCTTCCAGTAATTTTTTTCTCACTCTTTTCTCCTGCTTAGGATTTAACAGTCATTAAGTCTTTATAATTTTTGTTGATGTAAATTGATCAGAAGACTAAAAGTCTTTGCAGATGTTTGGCTTCTCATGTGTTACTTCCAATAGAGCTGGTAGCAAGAACCACTGCAATTTTTTGTTAACTTTTTATTTGTGTGAAGTGAAGATGTGATATTGGTACAAACACAGCAAATGGTTTGTGGATAGCAGCCACTATTATAAAAAAAGGAAGAAAAGGATCAGGCTGAATAATGACTTAGGGAGTCTTTAATCCCTAGAGGTGGTATATCTGCAAATAGGTGCCTAAACATTCTGGAGCAGTGATATAGTCAAGCTTGTAATTCTCTAGCTTTATCCAAAATTAGTTGTTTTTTAGATATGTTCTTTTGCTTTAGATATATTAATTTTCCTCTTCTTTATGGTAAGCTAGATTAGTCACCTATTTAGTTATTCACTGTTCCTCTATTACTGGTAGTACCAGCATAATCCTAATTGTTCTTCCCTTATCTTTCTATGTAACCAGGCCCTTATTAATCATATGTCTGAAGAGACAACAGATCTGTAGTGTGTTTTCTTGGTCTGTGAGCTGCTTATTTTTTTAATTTTGCTTAGTCTTCTACCAATTAGATGTCATATTGCAGATTAACCTAATGTAAATCATGAAGTCACTAGCCAGTTTCAACTAACTACTGGAATTAAAACCAACTAAACCTAGAATTATCAGTAAATTCAAACTAGTGTGCCAGTGCTGCAGCAATGAAAGCTGTTCTTGATTCTTTGCATTGGGAGAATTGGGATTCCTGACATACTGAATGGTTTCCAGAAAGAGATGCATGCTTTTTCATGGCTTTTTACTTCTACTTGGTTTTATTAGGAACCTTGGAATTCACATTATCCGTGCAGCATTTTCTTTGTGTTACTTCTGTTAACTTTCAAAAGTGGTTTGTTTTTTTTGCATACTATAAACAGGATACATGCATTTTATCTTGAACAGTGTGAAAATGTACCTTTGCAACCAGTAGCTAGCACTGCCACATTCGATCTAGAATCAGATCTGCATGGGCTAGTGAAAATGACTTCAGAGGGGTAAGACTCATGAAACATCTTACATCCATAATTACTTGTATTTTAAGCTGACAATAACATCTTCATGTTGCATAGCTGCTTCTCTCTTGTAACAGAAATGCAGTTCTGTAAGAGTGCTTTCTGTATGTATCTTGTTAGTCATGATGGCAGATGCTGGTGGTCCAGATTATGTAAGAGGGTTTCAGGTTATGTTTCGAAATCTAAACAGCACGTGTTTAGCCTATATTTCTAACACTAATGGAATTCTTTAAATAATATTTAATTGTGGATCATTTTTAAATAAGACATAAGTCCAGTGTGAAAGGTGAGAGAGCTTTGCAGTTGCACAACAGGCAGCTGTGGTGGATAGCAGGAAATTCTAGGTTGCTTATTCTCTTTTCTCATGTACTCTCTGAGGCCACACTTGTTAAGTAGCACCAACATTGGTGTAAAAAAGTAAAATCGGTATTTATTGTTTCATAACTATAGAATAACTAGTTTTCATTATAGTTGTATTTAGTTTTTTTTTCTATTTTTTTTCCTTTTCCAACCGCTTTAGCTTACCTTTTGGTCCAGGGGTTACAAAGTCTAAGAAACCATGTAACTGCATAAAATCTCAGTGTCTTAAATTGTAAGTAATAATTTATCAGCATTTAATAAATGCTTATAACACTGCATGATGAAAGGACAAACGTAGAAATGTGTGCTTTAAAATGAACAGTAATGTCATGTCAAAAATTAGTCATTTGAAACTGAATTAGAAAGACCCCCATTTGATGTAAACTAGTGTCACACAAGCTCAGAAACTGGTGCAGAGTTGTAGATGACTGCTTATAATCCAAATGATGAAAATTAAAAGAGAAGCTAGAAGAATTGTTCAGAGCGTATCTGGAAAATCCTATGTAGGCTGCAAATGCTATATACTAAAATGGATTTTCTCTTTCTTGCTGCTGCTTTTGTACATAAATAATATGCACAAAGATGTATGCATAATTAAAGGTTGATTCATTGATGAACTAGGTGTATTTTGCAAAATGTAAAATTAAGAGAGAGAGAGCAGGTCTTTGTCTAGGTTTGGATGTGATTAAAGTTCAGGGGAAGGCACATTTTTCTTTAGTAGAAACTGAACATTTTGCCTAGAAGTAGAATTTAAATCTTTATACTTAAACCAATTAAGATTTTAATTTCTTATGTTATTTTACATGTTAATCATAGATATTGTGATTGCTTTGCCAATGGTGATTTTTGCAACAACTGCAACTGCAAGAACTGTTTCAACAATCAACTTAATGAAACTGAGAGATTTAAAGCCATTAAGGTGAGAAAAAGATACATTGGTGTCAGCTTCATGTATAAAAAAATACTGCAGTATTGTTTTTTTCCAGCAGTTACAGTATTTGAAATATGTTGTTTTTACTCTAAATAAAGCTAAATGTTGTCTCTATTATTCTTACATAAACCTAGGGATTTCTTTCCTTTGTTTTTATAGAACTCCTGATACTTTGGGTTAAACCTAATGATATGTTAGATTAATAATATTTTTTATTTAATTTCAAATTTAATTTCAGATTTTTTTTTCATTTGAAGGAAAAGTTATTATATCCCAAAATCACACAGTAAGGAAACAAATTATTACTATCCAAATTATTATTCTCACTGGTAGATCTGCAGCTGTCCATGTTAGTCTTTCTGGTTAACCTATGTTAAGCTGGCTCTGCTGGTAGCAACACTGAACCCTGCACTAGTGAGAAGCAGATTGGTTTTACATTTGGAGACTGATGGAGTGGAACAAAGAATAATATGTGGGCTAATTTTTATGTGTGTATCAAATGGGACAATCTAGACAATTACTTAATCTGATGCGCGTATTATGTTTTGTACATGTTAAAGTGATAGCGAGAAGTATTCTTTTACTGCTGATGCTCAAAGAATATATGAACAGCTTTGTGCTTTTTGTATACAACTCTCCAGAACAGTTTTTGTATCACTCACATAATTTTGGGATAGTACAGGACATTGATCTAATTAGAGTTAGACTTTGCCACATCCAACCAGTCAAAGCCACAGCAGTTTTTGCTGTCAATATGCAACAGCTAGTTTTCAAATCAGATGCTCTTCTGTAGTTCAGCTGGTGGGGTTGTTGGTGTATAAGCACTCCTTTCACTGCTGTAGATGTCATCCTGTAAAGCATGATAGATCTTCTGTGTCACTGATGAAACCGTATCTTTACCATCCATAAATATTGCACATAAAGGGTATATAACCTCTTTACCTGTCCTTCAGTAGTCCATGGCATTGAGAGGTCTTCATACATGACCTCCTGCTCCAATCCAATGCTGATGTGAGTGAACGGTCTTTGTACTGGGTCATTAATAAAAGAATATATATTTTAAACTTCTGAGATGTATGTAACTATGTATACGAGGGTTCTTTCTTCACAGAGAACTTCTTATTTCTGGTGAAAGTGGCATCATCAGTGAAAGAAAACAAGTCCCAAGAGAACAGTAGATTGGTCTAGTAGATTTAGGTTATTCCATAAAAACAATGTAAGTTTCTTCCTGTGGTAGAAGCTGTCTGGCTTGGTGTTCTGGAATCTTTGGTTCCTGCTCTCATATGCCATGGAAGACTCCTTTATCCAAGGGTTTTATACCACCAATAATGAGAGTGGAAAGTTAGAAATATTTGTTAAACATTTTGTCACAGTCATTCAGGTGTCTGAAAACATTTCTTTGAATTTCTTATAATCTAACAATTTTTGTTTCAGGCATGTCTTGATAGAAATCCAGCAGCTTTCTTGCCAAAGATTGAGAAAAGGGAACTAAAAGAAATTAAACCTCATCATAACAAAGGGTGCAATTGCAAGCGCTCAGAATGCCTTAAGAATTACTGTGAGTGCTTCGAGGTGTGTCAGGTGAACTTCCCTCTCGTTACTTCCTTAACTTTGTATTCTGTAACTAGCAGTTGCTAAAATGATTTATTTCTTTCTTTGCATCTTCCATCACGATACTTTTTTGAATATAAGAGGCACCATCTTTTTCTTGCCATGTCTTTAAAGAAGTGTATCTCGCTGAAGTTGATCAGCTAAAATTTTTAGTATCGGGAGCTGTCAGTGAATGCCTTGCTCCAAAAGAAATGAGCAATGGTTTTCTGCTAATCCTGGTATTTTCTTTGCATTATATTTTGTTATCTTGCAGAATTATGCACAAATTGATTGGATGACTGATATGTCCGTGTACATAACATCTATCTCCACAGAGAATCCATGGAAAAAAACCTGTATTGTTTTCTTACTGTAGTGATACTGATGGTCTTGTTCTGGGTGTATCTGAGACCAGAGCATCTAGAATAAGTCCCTGGTGGTATAGCTGCAGTGATTGCTTGAATCTATGTTTAGTTTAAGATTTATGCAATTTTTATTCTAAGTGCTCTTTGTTTGCCAGGCTAGAATTATGTGTTCCTCTATTTGCAAATGTATTGGTTGCAAAAATTATGAAGAAACTATGGATGAAAAATCCCAGTCAAATGTGCTAAACTACATGGACTTTGGAAATAATGAAGAAAATTGCCCAGTTTTAACATCAACCTTCAAAATGTTACCCAGATCAAAGAAAGACAGGTGATTATTTGGAAATAGCAATACATAATTCATCGGTCTGACTTCGTTAATTTTTGTGTAGCCATTTTTATAAAAGAAATAGTGACAGATGGCCTATATATAAAAAATCACTTCACATAACATTTTCTCTTATTTCTATAAGTAAAAACATTATCTAAAGGAGAGGTTTTAAGTAGATAGTAACTTTAAGTAGATAATATTCAGAGTTTGGGGATATATGTATTAGTTCTGCTTACAAAAGAGCAGTTATTTATGTATTTATCACACATTTAATTTTCTGAACTTTTTTTCCTCTTTAGTTACTTTAGTTTTCCTTCAGTTTCTCTGTTCTTAAACTTTCTGTGTTCAAGCATTCATTTCTAACAAAACCTTGACCAAAGAAGTACTAAGAAAATTATTAATATTTCTCTGATGTTCAATTAATAAGCATACTTGTATCACTGCTTCTCTCCCATCTCTTCTTCTTTTTGTCCACCTCCTGTCAATTTTATGTGTTGGCAATTTGAATTGTAAAATATTCTAAGAAAGCATGATATTGTTAATGCTTTCTAAACATAGCTGTAGCCTCATTTCTATTTTTGGTTGGTTTATATTAATTTGCGTAATAAATAGAAACACCTGTTAATGACAAAATTAATGAAGCCAATTTGTAATTGATTTCAGGGAGCTTTACTCCAGGCTCTAAAATTTTCAGTTTGCATACATAATTTTCTTTGCTTTTTAGCATTAACCATCACCTTGAAATTCTTACCTTAATTCCATTTAAAAAAAAAATACTTTCTGATGATCTAGTTTTAAAATACTTTAATAATTTCTCTTTTTGGTAGTGTATTTATGGGGTAGATGGTGCCAAATTATGCCTTTGCTTGACTCACATAGTGAAATTCTTACAAAGATATATCTTACATCAGCTACTGCAGCTACTCGTATTCAGCTCTGTGCATTCCAACTTTTAATTGAATTTCGTATTTAAATTATTTTGTGTATTTTAAATGAAGATATTTCATATTTCATACAGTTTCTTTTTCCCTGTCAGGCAACCAGCTGTATGTATATCTTGGGAAGAAGTGAAAGCAGTGTGTGCTTGTCTCCTGGTGCAAGCTCAAGAAGCAGAAAAACGAGATTACCCTGTCTCTCTAGCTGAGCAGATGATCATGGAGGAATTTGGGAGATGTTTATCCCAGATCCTGCGTGCATAACTAAAATTTGAAAGACTGAAAGTTGGATAATTTTCAATATATTATAAAGCCAAGAAGTAATAATATTGCCATGCTGCCACAGTCTCCACAATTTTGCTGCTTAATGATCTTACTTTGATCTTTTGTGGGAATAATTTCATTGACTTCAGCTGAAATCTTTTTGAATTATGCTGGTGTAAGTAAAATCAGCATCACCTTCAGTATTATTGTGAATAACTTAACGCTGTTGAAAGTTTATTATATTTTTTGCTAAAACAGATTTTCTCTGTAGTTAGGGCCTTCTGAGTTAATTCTTCAATCTTTACCCGGACTCTTACCTAAATTAACTTTAAATTATTTTATTTGATGTTTATGCGAGTAGAGATAAGGCAGAAATTTAAGTAAGAATTTGCTATCTTAGGTGGGTTATTTTATGATGTGTGAAACAATTTTATTTTTGGTGGTAGTAGACAAATCCACTAAATTTATCTTTGGGTCTTCTTTGGTTTGGCAAGTTTTTTTTGCTGTTTGTAAATGTATTATTTTTGGAAAACAGAGCAATGTTGTCAGTAGATTTAGTATTTATTGTAGGAAAAAAACCCACACCAAATTTTGTTCAACATTAAATCTGTAAGACAGATGAGCCTCATAAAGAATAGGAGGTAAATTACCTCCTTTTTACTACTACTGTAAAGTACAAGAGTTTGTAATGGGAAAATCTTTCAGGTACATACTATTTAGCATTGAAATGTGCTGAATCCTACATTTGCAATCTGGTTTCCCTTAAAGCTTAGAATACCTTTGTTTAATTATTCATTTTTCTTATGTGGACATTTTCTTTGTGACTTCTCTTCCTCTTCTCATTACACTGTTGAGATAAGGCTAGATTTTATTTTCTTTAACAGGAGCAAGATACTTGCTGACATGTTTCTGGGAAAAAGTCATCTAAATGAATTGGCAGATTGTATAAAAATGAATGCTCTTTGTTTTTAGACATTTTATGTTAAGTTGGTAATGTGTGCTTGGATATTTTTGGCATTTATGCTTAAATAAATAAGTATATTCTCCATGTTATGTTGATTCGTGAAAAATAGACAGGACAGGAGGTGAGACTACATGGTATTTCAAATTTTTGTTTAGTAAGAGGAAGGGCATTTTTATTAGTGATAGCTGATATGTGAATGTCTTGCATTCTATATCTTTTTTTTAACAACTGCTACCTGAGATTCTTGAACGTCAGAGAAAATGAATTCTCAAAGTGCTCAATAAGTGGTATGGCACTATCTGTACACTTCATCCCGTCATGGGCCCATCAGTTCCGAAGACAATTTCTCCTAATTTTGGAATTAATACCTACATAAAGACATTGTCTTAAAAAGTATTTGTCCCATGATAGAATTACTAGGAAGTCTTAAATCATAAAGGCATATAAGGGCTGTAGACTCAATAGACAATCCATGAGGAAGCAAAGCATGAAGAAGAAAGCAGCCTATATTGGTTTGAAATACATCAAGCTTATATCATGCCTTGAAATCAAATCTCAGAAATCAACTCACTAAAATTTCCATTGACATTGATGTTCAGTAGAATTAGCAAGTAAGCAAGAAAATAGGGTTAGGACTAGTGACATAAGTCTGGATTAAAAACAGCAATTTAATATAGAAATGCAAAATAAAACAAAGATTATTGGGAGGAGCAGAAAAAGAAAATACATTGTAAGAGGAACTGTTAGAATCCTTGAAAAACTAAATTTAGAGTAATACAGGCTCATCTTCAGATGCATCTTGGGTTGAATACACACAGCAGGTAGCAATGCCATCATATAAAATGGCAAGTTATTAAGCCCAAAAGAGAAATGAGCTCAAATATAGGGAAAAAACAATTAAGAAGGAAAATAATAAGTTTTTGACAAGTTAAGAGGTTGGAAAATAATAAAAAAGGTAAAAAAATCACAAGGAAAAATTAAAGGAAAAAATACAGAGAATTAAAATGGAATTAGAGAGGGAAAAATATAAAAATTCTGTTAGCAAAAGTAAATAGTAGGAGTGCAGGGGAGAAATACAAATCATAGATGTAAAAACCTGAAATTATTTATCTTTTTCATTATGCAGCAGTAAAACTGATCTAATTTAATATTTTTAATATTACAGTAGCTATAAACATTGTCCGTAAAAACACTCCCAGGCTGTGTGGTGACTAGGATTGTAATTATATTCTGATAACAAAGGTAAATGAAAAGCAGAAGTTGATAATACATACTGTAACAGAGAAGCCTAGCAGAAGCAATTTCTGTAATTGTTAACAACCTCAAAAACTCTGTAAAAGAGAATTACATAGTCAATAAGAAAAGTTAAAAGCTTTGTGCTCTTACAGGTAATGCTTTTTGCAGTCAGTGGTAAAATTATTTGAGAACACTGACACAGCCACAGATTTCCTCCTGAAACAGTCAGGTAGGAAAGATGCACTGGTTTTATTAACTAAGTGTAGTCCTTTTGTACTAAAGAAAAGTTTTGTTTCATAGCAAAGGTGAAAACTGTCTTGGTGAAAAGGGCACCAGAAATTCAGTCCTGAGAGGTTCAAGGGGTTGGCATAAGAAGTTCTGTACAGAAAAGTTTGAGAAGGAAAAAATCCAGCTGAATAGATTTAGAACATGTGTGAACTGTATTAGGGAGAAAACACTTTTCAAATGAGTTGATAATTCGACTTTCTATGCCATACAAGGGTCTTGGAAATTAGATACTAAAGAATGGAACTTCTTTAAATGGCTTTACATGAGCAAGAGCTAAGTAGAATTGCTTTCAATCACTGCTGCTTCATCTAGCAAAAGAAACCCTGGCCCCAGCAAATAAATACATTAAAAGGAGAAGGATAGCTAAGAAATTAAGCAGGGATACCTCTCTTTATAGCAACTACTGTGCTGTTCTTGGTAATGGATCTTTATTTCTATTTACAGTATTTTATAATTTGTTCAATTTCTGAATATGAAATTATGGCATATCCGAAATAGATATACTCATGTTCCTGAGAAAACAAGCAGGAATTAACAACTAAGCAAGCCCGTGGATTCATAATTCCATTAACTACTTTCATTTTAACCTTACAGAGAAAACACAAAGACCTTTTTGAAACTGCCAATGTGTCACTCATCTGGAAAGAACAAGGAATATTACTCTTTTAAAAATAAGTAAGGATAGAGATTATTTTGTTTGGTACAATTGAAAAGTTATTGAAAGCAAACAATCTCATCAAATGTCTTTTTTCTACTTAATTTTTGACCTATGGATATATCAGATAGTATTCTAAAGGCTTGGCAAACTGTTGTCAAGATCTTCAGTGCAGAGATCAGGGCTCAGCACATTAAAATTATTTCAGAGAGGTCTCTGAAATTCAGGATTTCAGACCCTGCTAAGGGGCATCTCTAGGCTCATAGTCATGCATTTCCACTGAAGGATTTTGCAGTGAGGTATGTGAGATCTTATTTAGAGGTATGGATTGGTACAGAATAAAAATTGTGTGGGGAACTAAATTTCTCATATATACATAACATTGGATGAGAGAAGCAAAACACAATACAATCCACTCCAGGAGATCTTTACATAAGGATTGAAAGTTGCTACCTGACGCCTTCACTATTAGTTACATTTGGAATCTCTCCCTGTTTGATTAGGGCAGGTGTCATCAAACTTAGTCAACAGTTCATAAGGATATTAGAGTTTAAATGTTTCCTTTTCAGTGTACAGATTGAAAAATTGAAATACATTCTGACAGGAGAACCCTTCTCTTTTTAGATTACTTGGCCCATTTTAGAAGCTGACAAAGAAAGAGAAAAGGGCAAATGTCAAAGGAGCCTCAGTTTATTAATAGAGAGCAGTATGCAGAGGAACATGAAAGTGAATGGAAGTACAAGAGAAACATCTCAGAAAGAATAGTAGCTGAAGCAAAGTAGTGATGTGTACAAAATAGCTTCCAAATCTATATTTGTTTTGTATCAGTTTGAGACAAGTGGAGGCAAAAAATATTAAATGGTGAATCGAGAGGTGACTCTAAGCTACCAGTATTCATTGATTTCATACAGCTATGGAAAAGCTTAATACTTTTCTAGAGAATATTAGAAAAGATAGTTCTAATAGAGAAAAATATATTATTTTATAAAATACTGCTAAATCTTAATTTGGAACACTGTGTACTCTTTTGGTAATCTGTGTTCAAGAAATATAAACTTCATTTGGAACAGATGCGGTTCTTGGAAAGGCTCATGGGATCAATGAGAGAATGGAATATCTGTCTTTAAATGGAGAGAACAAAGGAATTTGATTTATTCTAGACAAATAAACCCTGAAAGGAGATATGATTCCTCTTTGTAAATAAATTCAGGGGATAAATACTGAAAGGGGATAGAAACATATCACTTGAATTTGGAATGGAAAGTTTTCCTAACCATTCAAAGAGTAAGGTTATGAAAGGGTCTTTCAGATAGGATAGTGTGAGCCGGGAATCTAACCTAATTAAAATGGATCTTCAAAAAACTGCATAATTAATTAGATATTATGGAGACAATAAATTATATCTTCAGTACAATGCTTTGGGCATCTATATGTTAGCATCTTCAAGAAATTTTGAAAGTAAAACCAGTAGATTATGCCATATATCCTTTGCATGAATCTCATCTTTTGGGGCTTTTGCTAGTCACCTATGGCACACAGAAAAATATTTCTTCTCCTTGATACGTCATTCTTAGAACCTTTAACTACTGAACACTAGCAGATGCTTAGATAAACTGCAGGCATGTCTGTTCACCTTCTGAGAGATATTAAATTCACCTGTTTAAATGCTCAGGCTTGCATTGATCATACTTACTTGGGAATTATGAAAGAAGTTTTTTGGGAATTTGGAGTTATTTTGGGATCATCTATGAGGGTCATCTATGTATTTAATATTCTGCCAATTCAAAGATTTACTTGATGTTTCTTTCTGTAGCATGGTGTTGTTTTGAATCACTTGATTCACATGTGAAATATGCCAGAAAGTGCGGGAAGTCTTTGGGGAACATGAAGTATATGTTCTCTAGTGCCTTCTAAACTGTACACATTGCTTATCATCAACAATGGACTTTGGGTTTGAAGATCTAACCCTGTGTGATTGAATTCCATACTGGTTTTCCTTTAGTTTAGAGCTCAGTCCACAACCCATCCAAAATCTTTTATTTTGAAGTCTATATATGCATATATATGTATATATATACATGTTTGAAGTATATATACTTCAGGAGTCAGGCATTTAGAGAGAATAAGGAATATCAAACCCTGAGCAGGCACCTAGCGGAGTGGGGCCCTGATTCCAGATGGGGCCTCTACTACAGCATAAATTGTTAAAAATACTGCTCATATGTTTGAGAAGAGTTATGTAGTGAATTTGCAAAACCCAGTAGCTACCTTATAAGCATACCCCGAAATAATGCTTTCATAAGTCTTCATTATAGTGTGGATATTTGCCATTCAGTATTACCCACTTCAGAGACCAAATGTGACTCATTATTAAATTACTTCAATCTGTGCTGATGTAGAAGCACCCCTGACACATCTCTTTGTGAGCCATTTCTTCGGAGTAATTGCATTAGTAATAGCCGATTACGCAGCAATCTTATGTTCCTACAAAATTAAGGTAATTACTGTAGCTAGAAACACATCCCCCTGTATTCTGTCCTAGCAAGGAAGCTGGTAAAAGGCAATGTAATTGTCTTTTCAATTCTTCAATTCTTTCTAATAAGAGAATCATTAAGGTATAATTATATTATTGATGTGGTGTAGGAGAAGTTTTCGTATCTGAAAGAGCATGGAAACAAAATTATAATTTGAAGATACAAATTCCTAGTCCATAAAGGGGAAAAAAGGATCTTTTGCATTTAGGTTCCTTAACAAATGTGGAGGAAATGTATTAGAAATACATGAATGAGTTTGTGTTCTACACTTTGGAAGTAGTAATGTCTGTCTTTAGAATAGATTTATTATGCAAAAGGTGTTTTTTCCTTTAAACTGGATTGTCCAGAGAAGCTGATGCAGATTTTTTTCTAACTGGAGTGAATAGGTATTAATTTGTTCATACATCAGACCTTCTGAATACTAGTGTCAGCTTCTAATAAGTCTGCATGCTGTAGAACTTAATTTGTGTTTTAATTTTCACCTTTCTTCATGTCTTTGAGGAAAACCTGACATTTCACATTTTGTTTAATGCATTCTGTTTAATATAACAGCTGAGGAAGAGCAGACAGGCCATTCCCTGAGAATTTAGCTAAGCAATTCAATGCTAAATAGTCCAAAAGGGATACTGAAAAGCCAGTATCTTCGCAGGTATTACAGGGTGTCAAAATTAATAGGCAGAGAGTGCCACTAGGTCATTTGAGAGTGGCAGCTTGTGTTTGGGTGTGGGCTGATGAAAGTGTGTTCCATGACAAAAGTACTCTTGAGGTTTTACTTTCTTTGCCACTAATGTGCCATGTTTGAATTGCTGAGTGCAAGCTGATGGCACTGGTGTAGAAAAGAAATATTCACTTATGGAATAGTTCTTGCAATATATGATACACAGAACCGATAAGAATAACATGCTCCAAATTGTTTTGATTTAAAAGGTAAAGCCCAGCAAGTGAGTATGGATTGTTTAATTAACATACTAGAATATGAGAAAAGTGACAGATTAAGCTAAATCTCATTGATGCAAGTATCTCAGCAAATGTTGTATATGGCCGCCATTTATTGATAATAGTGAATGAAGTGGCTTCTTTAAAATGTCTAGAAATAAAAATTATTATGGGATCATACGTAAGTTAAGACATGGTAATGTCATAACTGCTGCATGTGGAATTCAGTGTATCTTACATTTCTATTTTTCTGCTAGAAGACCTGATAAAAGAGAAAAGGTGAAAAAAGATAAAGATGAGGGGAATACAGGAATATCTTCCTCCCAAAATGCCACCGGTGTTGGATAGCTGGTATTCTGAAAATTAAGAACTTACTTGATTCCAAAGCTTTTCTGCCCATGTCTAGTGGCAATATGAATTCAGAAAATTTGTAAGAAAAAAGTAATATCCATGGGGGAAACTTTGGTTCATTTTAACTAATTAGAATCACTGAGTTTCAGGAGTTGGGGTATAGACAATAAACTTAAGTAGACTGCCCCAGTTCTATTGTGTAGAAGATAATTGTGACTGCTGAGCAGTTCATTCTTTATTGAACAGATCTGGTATGATATTTCAGGAACCAGTTCTTGAAGAGATGAAGTCTGGCCTCTGGCAAGTCTTTCCTGTGTTATGGGTGATAAAATAAAGATTTGCAGGTGGCTTGCCAAGCGAGCAGCTGTTACTTGTGTTATAAGGTGATTGATAGGCAGAAATATAGGAAGATATTGTCCAAAACTCTACTGTGAGTTCAATCATTAAAACTTACAGTTAATTTACAGCTATGGAGATTTTTAACTCTATTAACTCAGGTAGCTAGAGCAGGCTTCTGGCAGGAGCTGTGATCCTACAGGGAAATCTTGCTTGAGTAGTCCATTAAGGAGCACAGTCTGTGGAAAAGCGTAATGTGAAGAGTGTGAGGAGGAAAGAGCAGCAGACACACACAGCATTATGAGCTATCAATAACCCCCTGCACTGCTAGTGGGGGAAGGAGGTAGAAGGGTTGAGTGAGGCAGAATCTAGGAAGAAGGGAGGAGTAGGGGGAAGCTGGTTTTAGATTTGCTCTTATTTCTCGTCATCATACTCTGATTAATTGGCACTAAATTAAAGAGATTTCCCTAAGCTGAGTCTGTTTTTCCTGTGATGGTAATTGTTAAGTGGTGTCCCTATCCTTATCTCAACCCACAAGCTTTTTTGTTCTGTTTTTCCACCCCTGTCTTATGAGAAGAGGGAAGTATAGAGCAGCTTGGTGATCACCCAGCAGCTAGCCAAGGTGAGCCCGTCACAGTCTGGTTCTGCAGAAAGCCCTTTCTCCCTGAGCAAGAGCTTTTTAATGGGAATCCTATTATACCACTACTCCTTTTATCTTCCTGTGCAAGTTTTAAACCAATTTTCCACTCACCTCCCCCTGGATTTCAGGATGGAATAGATACACTGTTGTTACAAACAGTCCAAAAATTCCTCCTTGTTTTCTTTACATCTTTTCCAAAACAAACTGTAGAGATCTGTAGCAATTTGTTCAAGCAACCTCCCCTATTGTCATTTCAGTCATAGCTTTGATAATTTATTACAAATTTAACCCCATTCACATCCACCCCATGCACTACTATTAGCCTAATTGTTAAAGAGATCTGGCAGGATTTTCCCTGGTACCCACTCATAAATTCTTTTTTGCCTTGCTCAGGTTTGTACATTTTTAGTACTCTTAATCTTGGATTGAAATGATTTTTATTATAATTCTATAATGAATTCAAAAAGAACATCAGGTAGGCTATGACAAAGGAAGATATAACTTTTAAGTTGGTTTTGGTGAACTAGTTATTTCAAAATATCTGTATTATGATGACCATTCAAGACAATAAGAACTCTAATAGCATACTGTAACAATACAAATGTATTCACAATGCAGAAGAATGTGACATTGGCCTATGCAGTATATGCTTTTATAAGGAAAGAACTGAGGGGACCCACATCCCCTTTAATCTCTGTCAGAAGTTTTATATCTTGAATGAACTTTATCGACTTGTTTGATTTAGCATTCTCCAGGTAGCTTGCTATAGCCTTAGTGGGGAATAACATATAGGTAGCTCTGTCCATATAGGATAGATATATAGGTTTTGCATTCATCTATGTACAGCGCTGATTCCAAAGGGCATAGCTAACTCAGTTTACTGCTCTTTAGCAATGTTGAAAATCTTGGGCTGAGAAGCAGGGCTAATTCACCTGTGAGGAATAAATGTCTCTGTCTGCACTTGATTATGTAGCGCAGACAGATCTGTAGCACAACAGGAGTCCAAGACCCTTTCAGAGTGTCAGGGCTCAGGGCGCACACCTTCCACCCCTCCTGTGGATTTTGCTGTTTGGGCTGAAGGCAGCTTAAATATGGTGCAGGTACTCTTTGCTTAGAAGTAGTTTTTCATCTGAAGTTCTCATATATGGTCCTTGCCTAATCTGTGTTTGAGCCATTTCTGTACCTGGCTGATAAAGACCCTGATTTTGCCACTTGGTCTTGACAACCTGGCTTGATCTCAGGCCTGCTTCATTGCTCTGAGCTTGTCTGGAAATGTGGACTGCTGGCTGAGTCTGGTTACCATCACTGTGCCTGTTATGTTCCTCTTGCTCAGGTACTGTGGGACGGTGCCCATTTCAGTGTGGACAGTGTCCCTGCCTTCTCACCCTCAGCTCCCAGCTGGTTTCCTCTGACACTTAACCCAACCTTGCTGCTCCCTGTCACATAGCTGTTGGATTTTGCAACATAAGGCTGAAGCTTTTACCTGCCCTGATGGTGTCTCCATATGCTAGGAAACACCCTCTCCCCCTCAACCCTCCTCCCATCTTATTAACAGGCATCTGATACTTCGCTTTGTAGGAAAAGGTTTATATAAACAAGTTACCAACAATAGCAAAGGACTGAACTGTGTGGGCAAAGAGGTTTATGTTGTCTACTACTCCTGAAAGTAAATCCTTTAACCTTGCTGTGCAATTCTGCATGAGCATTGCCAAGTACTGTCTGACTACTGTCTGACCTACCTCTGCCTATCTAAAAGCTGTTTAGCTGCTCAGCTGGCTCTGGTGGGAACTAGAGTATTCTGAGAATGAGTCATGGAGTTCAAATCCAAGTGTTGGGCACCCCATAGGTAATTTGTTTTTCCTTGTTCATCAGCTTAAAGGCCACTGCCTTGTTACCAATTCAGGTAACAATTGTAAGGTATTGTAAACCTTAGAGAGTTTAAAACCAAGATCTTTAAATGCGTCAATGAGGTCAGGAGAAAGGAAACAACAAAATTACAGAGTTATCATTAAGTCTTCAGTGAGAAAAATAAGATTGAAGAGGAACAGTATATGTGAACTTCTTTTAAGGAGAAGAGGGGGGAAAAAAGGCCTTCTGAAAAAGTAGACTAGCTGCTCTGCTCTTGTATATATATTTTAGTTTGCTGATGACACCAAGCTGTGTGGTTTGGTTGATACACTGGAGGGAAGGAATGCCATCCAGAGGGACCTTGACACGCTTGTGAGGTGGGCTGGTGCCAACCTCATGAAGTTTAACCATGACAACTGCAAGGTCCTACACCTGAGTGGGAGCAATCCCAGGCACAGCTACAGGTTGGGCAAAAATGAAATTCATGGTAGTCCTGCGGAGAAGGACTTGGGGGTGTTAGTCAATGAGAAAATGAACATGAGCCAGCTTCAGTGTGCGCTCACAGCCCAGAAAGCCAACTGTATCCTGGGCTGCATCAAGAGGAGTGTGACCAGCAGCAAGTCAAAGGAGGTGATCCTGCCCTTCTACTCTGCTTTCGTGAGACCTCACTTGGAGTATTGTGTGCAGTTCTGGTGTCCTCAACATAAAAAGGACATGGAACTGTTGGAACAAGTCCAGAGGAGGCCACGAGGATGATCAGGGGACTGGAGCACCTCCCATATGAAGACAGGCTGAGAAAGGTGGGGCTGTTGAGCCTGGAGAAGAGAAGGCTGTGTGGAGACCTCAGAGCAGCCTTCCAGTATCTGAAGGGGGCCTACAGGGATGCTGGGGAGGGACTATTCATTAGGGACTGTATCGATAGGACAAGGGGTAACGGGTTGAAACTTAAACAGGGGAAGTTTAGATTGGATATAAGGAAGAAATTCTTTACTGTGAGGGTGGTGAGGTACTGGAATGGGTTTCCCAGGGAGGTTGTGAATGCTCCATCCCTGGCAGTGTTCAAGGCCAGGTTGTGCAGAACTTTGGGTGACATGGTTTAGTGTGAGGTGTCCCTGCCTATGGCAGGGGGTTGGAACTGGATGATCTTAAGGTCCTTTCCAACCCAAACTATTCTATGATTCTGTAAATACTAAATATGTAGTTCTTAATTTAACTATTCTATGATTCTATGATTCTGTGTGCCTGAGAATTTCTTTTGCTGACAAAAGGAAAATGCTGCACAAAGTGGTATGATTTCTTTTTTTCCACTAACTTTCTACCTTCTGAAGAGACGACAAGCACCAAAATCACATCATTAGTCTTTCTTCAGTGTGAAGAACTCCGACATGAATAGGGAGTGATTTATGAGTTGAATCCTTATGATGAAAAGCTCATGTTAACCAGAAATTAGATAGCTAGAAGATGACTGAATTATTACTCCAAAGACTCAATCACATAATTGTCACAGAATTGGTGCAATCTTCCTACTTCATTTGGTCAAGGATAAAAGGCCCAATTCTAATACTTTTAGTGGAGGTAATCTTTGATTGTGCAAATAGTGCCTTGACTTTACAGGGATGACTTTCCACTCTGGACTTAGTAGTGATGAATGATTCACTGGTAAAATTTAAGTAAGTTCATAATTTTCATTATGTTTCTCACAGAACAGCCAATGTAGAATACTGTATGCTGTAAAATCTGTCATGGCTAGAAGTGTTTGAGTGGAATGGGAGATTTACAAATCCAAATTCCCCCAGGCTTGGTTCCATTGATCTGAAATGCACTTTAAATTGTCATACTGTTTTTCAAGTATCAGCTTATCGTCAGTAAAATCTAGTAATAAAAGTGTTTTCCCATATAATAATTGCTGAGCTACATGATTAGAAATAGTGTCACTTTATAAGTATCCTAACCTCATTTCTATCTTCTGGAAATTCTTTCCATGCAGATTTAACACCAATGTATTCTTTGGAGTCCACACACTCCAATACACAATGTTTAGAAGCACTTTTCTGCCAATTTATTTGAATTATTAGATAACTGACTTATTCCTGGGACTGACACACTGCCTCCAAACTTTTGTATCCAAATTTATGACTTTCTAAGTTAATACATTTGCCTTAAAATTGTATATATATGTTGGAATTTTTCTGGTGCTTTTGAACACTGGAAGCTTTTCCCTCCTCTAAGTCCACCAGGATTTTGGATGACCAGTGTCTGACATCCCACATTTCAGGTTTGAGGCCTCTCAAAGTGAGTGCATAATTGTTCCAGGTTAGGTACTCAGAGTCACCAATATTTTTTTAAGGCTGTAGAGAGTAGGAGATGGGATGGTCTATATCTCTTCCCTCTGTTTAGTTACAAGCTGTGTGCTGTCTAAATCTTACAGTCACATAATGTCTTAATCACTAAATTAGAGTTTTTGTGACACCTTCAGACACAAGCAGAAAAGGTCAGACCCAAACACAGAAGCTAAAGTCATCTTCACCCTATAAATTCCTGTCGCTGACTGTAGTCACACAGCTTCCAGATTCACACATGGGACCTGCAGGATCATCTGTTGCAGTCAGCTGGGACCTTTTGATCTTCACTTCTTTGGACTCTGTGCTGAGATTGCCTTTTCTGAGACCTATGTATGACAGTTGTGGCTATGATTCTTTACATTTGATGAGTAGCCCTGACTTGTTTTACAGATATCAAATACTGCAATCAATGGGATACTAGAAAAAGGATTGTTTAGAAAGATGTCAATGTCAAACAATACTTTCTGCTTCTGGCTAGTCGGGAAATTTAGCTCTAGATTTACATTGAAGTGATCAATGATCCATCACTTGAATGAAATTTCAGGACTCAGTTGCACATTTTCTGCTTGTTTTAGCTAGTTATTTGGGTGAATGGTAAACGTCATAGAATCATCATAGAATGGTTTAGGTTGGGAGGGCTTTCAGAGCTCATTCGATTTCAACCCACTGCCACAGGCAGGGACACCTTGCTCAATGATACAGTGCTTACTGATGCAGTGGACTATATTATTTTTGTGTCTTCATTTTCAAAGCTCATAATTCCTTTTTAAGTACAATTATGTATCATACCTAAAGTGGTGTTCATACTGTGACCATCTTGCTTACATTTATCAGTATCATGTTACTGTTATTTGTAACTCATTTTTGAGAAAGAATTTAAAGGCACTTTTAGAGCCCAAATTCTTTCAGCTCTCTCTTTTTGAAGATAATGAGTCAAAATCACTTCCTGCGGATGGGAAAGTAATGCTAGGTTTAGTTGGGATAGACATTCAGCATAGGAGTCTGCAGGAACATCACATCTGTCTTATCTCCTTATTTCACTCATCGTGCTCCTGAGCTAGCACTTCAAAGAAACACAAGTCTGTCCATACTGGGATATCCTTTCTTGCAGACATCTCTGGGTTTTGTGTCCACAAAAGTAAATCTGGGAATCCTTATTGTGGAGAACAGAAAGTCACAGAATCCACAGAACAAGTGCCAAAGGTCTGTCATAAAAAGTTATGCCTAAATCCAGATGTTCCCTGTCTCATTCAAATCACCAACCCCACATTCTACTGTTTAGATGCAGCCTAGGATTGTTGTTTGTGGGATATTTATTTTCTCTATGTAATTTATTTCTCTGTATTTAAGCTGGTGTTCTGATCAGCAAGATACTGAAGTTCCCTCAAATAACTAAAAATAGGAAATACCGTCACCCAGCCCATTCATGAGATATTTATAAGCAAACTTATTTGCACTTTGAGATTTGCACTAACAGAAAGATTTACCTCAGAAGCTGCCCTATAACTTCTTGACAACATTTTTTACTAGAGAGTGGACTACGCTGTAATTTTTCCTATTCAGAGTGTAAAACAGGAGTTTTTTCCCCATTATTCCTCACTAAAACAATGGTAAAGCATCCAGACAACCATTGCACAAGACTCTGGTTGGTTTTATTTCCTGACTTATGTCCTTAACTTTTGTCATACGAATAGAAGGATGTTTTTAAAATAACAATATACAGTGGGTATGTATGTATCACTTAGTCACTGCATTTCTCTCAGCACATAGTGTTCTATTGATTCTCTTCTGTTTTCTTCCTCTTTTCTAAAGCAACTACTGTTCTTTGCAATTACAACTCTAGGTAAATTACACATTTGCATGTCTTTAAAGCTGTTTTGTTAAGCACTCTTTAGGGTTTCCATGTGGAGCTCTATTACCACCTTGTGGCCATTTAGGCCATCTATTATTGAACTCAAGAGGAGCAGGGCTTGGGTATACTGCAGCCTCCTAAATTGGTAGCCTTTTCTGTTTCACAGTTATCCTTTGCTTTCGTCTGGCTGCACAAAAATAAGAGAACGAAAGAATAAAGAACAAACAACCCTAACATGTTCTGTGTATTATTTGAAAATCAAAACAATTTCTTTAACACTAAAAATAATTAAAAGGGCCTTAAATCTTGACCCTGAAAATACTTGAACCTTTTCTTCTGGAACCCCTTACCATGTTTTCCCAAAAATTTAGTATGTTGTGGTTGTTTACCTTCAGAAAAGAATCCAAAAGGGTTGTAAGAAAGGGCATAGTAACTGTCCTGAGACGTTCCGCGTGCTTAGTAACAGCAAAGGGAAAAATTACTCAGGGAATCCTCACAGAATCTCAGAACAGTTTGGACTGGAATGGACCTCAAAACTCATCCCCTTCCAATCCCCTGCCATGGCCTGGGACACCTTCCACTAGACCAGGATTCTCAAAGCCCCGTCCAACCTTCTCATGTCTGTGGTCACTAAAATATGTGTTTGGTAGAAAGGCAGAAAGAAAACTTCAGTTCTGTATCAGGAAATGCTTTCTAATCAGAAGCACTCACTGACTGGTTTGTTGGAGGGATTGTGCAGACTTTAACACTGGGGGTTTTACAAACTGGCACTCTTGAGATATGGTTATAAGCAACCGATCTTGGAGAATAATTTAGATGACCTCTTGCATTCCTTTCCTGATGAACAGTTTATGAGCTGAAGAATTATTGGATTTGGAAGTGGTAAAAGAAGTCCCTCTGTGAGGAATTCTTGGCATTTCTTTGGTAGATTGGTTGCGTTGATTGTGTGTATGTTGGGAAAGGATACGGTGAGAGAATAATTTCTTGTTATGTAAGAACTGGCTTCTAAAGGAAAAAGTTTTGCCTAGAATTCTTCTATAGATTTCTTCTGTCTTTTTTTCTTGTATAAATTAATAAAGATAAGGCTACCAAAGCTACAAGAAAATGTTACCAGGGGCTAACTTCTTACTTGTGTTAGAGCATAGAAATTTCCTCTTGACACAACTTTAGTAGCTGTATTACGTATCTCTCACCAACACCAGAGTCAATCTTCAAGATCTCTCCCCTCCACTAACTTAAAACGAAATTGTCAGCCCCAAGGTCAGCATGAAGTTAAGTCCCTGCTGATACACACGTGCTTCCAAATACTGCAGTTTAAAGACTCCGGCATTGAAAAAGATATCCAGAAACCACAGGCATGGCCACCTGTGGATTCCCAAAATCCTGGCAGCACAGTGTAACTTCCAATTTCAGCTATAGGAGCTTGCCTCCGTTGAGACTAAAAACCCAAAGGAACAAATAAACCAGGTAGCAGTATGAAGTCATTCTGTTTAACAGCTGTTTGAACAAAACATCTGCTCTTACATTACGTCTTAACACTGGCTTTTTAACTGGTATAAATCCATGCTGTTTGCCAGAACTCAACACATTATTTTAGTTTGTAGCATCCCAGCCATTGGCGTTCTAGCTCCTCAGCAGTTAGCTGCCAAGCAAGTGGAGCAGAACCCTGGCTTGGCTGAGCAGGGATCTTCCTCTTGAACTTAGGTGGAAAAGGAAAAAGTTCATGGGCATTGGAGGAGGACAGGTGACACAGGAGCAACAGAGACACTGCCACTATAGGTAAAGCCCACTTGGCTGTATTTGACAGTGCAAGGCATTCTGTGTTGTGGAATCAAAAAGTATGGCCCATGTTACAGGTGGGCCCAGAGTTTGTAATGACAATGTTGCTGTGTGTTTACCCTGACATTTTGCTAGGAGGTTTTTGTGCTTGAGGTGTTGGCAAGATCATTTTGTTTGCTGTTAACATCACATTTGTGCTTAGCTATATCTAAACTAATAGTAAGACCAACTTTTGATAGCTCAAGTTAGTAGTGTTCTCCAGGCTTTCACTTATAAAGGGTCAGGTTTTTGAATGTATTTTGGCATCCTATGATTCCTATTGGTATCAAGTTGAATTTAGAAGAGCACACAATTTCTTGCTTTAATAATGGTTGAGATTGCATGTAAGTAATTAAAATTTCAAATCTTTTTGGTAGATCAGCACCTGATCTCTTTCCCATAAGTCCAGAAAAGTGTGATCTGCATCCCAAAATAAATTCGTGCCTCCAAAAATCTGACTTTGAATCACTTTTGAAAACAGGGCAGTAGAACCCTTTATTGCTTTGATTCTTCTGGAAAATGTATCTCAAGTCTGTCCACAGGTGTGATTTCACTGAGTTCACAAAAGGTAATGTGGTAAAAACTGTTTTATTTTACTGGGGGGGGGGGGGAGGGTTGGTGGGTTTTTTGTTTTGGTTTTTTGGTTGTTTTTTTTTTCCATAGTGGAAAACAGTGTTTCTGTCTGAAGCAAAGAATAATGTAAATGAGTAATACCTACTACAGATCGTAAAAGGAAAAAATGGTTACATCTGCTTCCTTTCACCCAGCCATGAGCACCTGGCTTGTCAACACTGTCACAAATATGTATTTTGGTAATTGCTGTGGTTTTGCGAACAGACAGCTACAGTGGGAAGAATATCACAATAATGATTAACACAACTGAACTATTATGTTTAATCAAACTGAGTTTTGGAAACATATATTTGAGGGCTGTGATGAGAGAGAAAGTACTGGCAATAATGGGCTCTGAAAAGGGAATTCAAATGAAAATGGACTAAAAGGTAGAGAATAATGCAAATATATTTTAAGGGTGTTATGTAGTTTGAACTACATAAAATTAATGAAAATTTCACAGGTGTGGGGACACTTCTAAATAATACACAGACATGGTATCATTTTATCATTTCTTTAATAGCTAGAACACTACATTGTTCTGAGGGCCCGAAGTGACAGAAGGATTTAATGAAGAACGCACTTTGCAGCAGGCAGGCAGGGGGAGTGTTGTTTATGAAATGAGCACAGCTATAGCTTTTAATTCTGAAATTGTGTTCAGATCCAATATTTGTTAAAATTAAGGGTTTTTTTATAATGTTGCTCCACTGGATAAAGTCAGTCCTTAACTGATGGAATTCAACCTACTTTCAAGGTCATCACTACCACTAGACTGAGTTTTCTAGGTCAGGATTTGGCACTCGTATGTTGTCTTTGGAGAGCTGTGACTAAGTAGTGACCAGGATGAAAGCCAAGCAGGCACAATTTGCAAAAGTGGTGCAAAAGTGATGAAAAGTGTTGAAAAGTGGTGCAAAAATGTAACACTTAGCTGTAAAATCATGGTTATTTTTCCAGTCTCTTCCTACTGGTCCTCTACGTCTTAGGGCCTAAGTTCATTCTGCTTGATTAGATGAAGCAAACCAAAATGCCTAATTTAAAAAGTTACGCTGGATTCGGGGCCAAGGCACACCCTCCAGCTAGCGGAGAGAGAAGGTGATTCAGATCTTCGCTTAGCAGAACTAACATTCAAGTGCTCCTGTGAATAGCCCCATAAAAAGTTACCCGATATGTGTTCCCAAACACCTGATTTGCAGAAGAGGTGCATAAAATTCTCACACAAATCTTTGTAGACTCCTTTGAGTAGTGTTTTAATAGCTGCAGAGGACAGCAGATGTGAAAACCACCAGAAAGCCAATGATTCCTACATCTACTATCTTTTAGATTAGGAGTTCTAGAGAAATAGCACAACCCTAAGAAACTGGAGAGCTTAGGGAAGCAGGATGTTACTCCCCTACACTGACATCTGAATAAAAACTAAGCAAAAAATACTCAAATACAACATAGGAACTCATATTGAAGTAAGTAATCAGAGGCTCAGTTTTGAATTGTGTCAAGAAATACCACCTTTAATATTGATAAATGTAAATAATAGTAATAATATTAATAAACCAGATCAATTATTTTCCAATAGAATGTTTTTTTATGAAAGAAGAGTATAATTTCAAGGAATCATATGACCTCATAAATATTCTGAAGGGGAAATTATAGAAGCAAACCATTCTGAATTCATTATTTAAGTGTAAGTGGTAAATAGTCAGTATGTATATTAGATACAATACTGAAGGAAGAGAATATGCAAAAGGAATGGAACATTTGATCTTGATTTGAGATAGGTTGTATTTTGGCATTTTAGAATTTCCCCTCAGACAGATATTCCATATGAGATTCAAGTCTCCCAGCACTCAGGCTGTATGATTTATATGTACTTAATTAGTGGAGAATCCATGGGGATAAATTCAATTAGAAATACCACAGATGGCAGAACATACACAACTTGAATCTCAGGAGAATTTGATCAATATTTAGGAATAATGTAGTGCTTTGCAAGCAATGAGATTAATTCTCATCTGCAGCTCAACTCTGACTTTTTAAAGCTCATTTCTGGGAGGTGCCAAGTGTTGCACATGTACTGTTGAAAACCCTGTGCTCTGAGGTATTAAAACTCGTAACAACTGACATCTGTATACCCAGCTACTGAATCTGAGTAATAGAGCAATCTGTGAGTTGCAGTTTTCTGTGGCTGGTCCCTATCACACTCAGTCTTCACAAAATTAATAATAAAGAATTATGTCAAGCCCATTATCAAGTCTCCTCAGACACTTTCAGTATTCTGAGTCCTAGCTAATTTTTCTATGCTAATTTTGCATTCTGACCTTTACGTGAGTAGACAGGTAGGAAAATACATGTATCCTGTCATCTGCTTAATGACTTCCTAATCTGAATAGACTGATGTTGGCTGTGCCACCAGAAATTTCTTTTTTCATGCTGCACTGATCTTCATTTAGACAAGTTGTAGTGAGACTTCCTGACAGGTGAAGCACCGTATGAAATTATACCTTTTTGGTTACAGGGAATATTCTTTTTCTGCAAATTTTTTACCCCAAAATGTGTTATTTTCAAGTTTCTTTTGTAAGTTGGCATCAGATGCTGTGTAGATGAAGCCCTATTTAATTTATTCCTGAGTTATGGATTAGATTGTTTTATAGTTCTGTGTGCACATGTCCATAATGTGTTCTAAGAAACTATTAATCAGATTTTTTGAGGTAGTGGTTTCATTTGGACCTCCAAAGACTTTTCTTGCGTGAATAGAACTGTTTGTTTCCTTTCAGAACCTGTGGCCTCCACAATGTCCTGTGCCTATCAGTGCCAAAATTTCATCGTAACATATATAGAAAACAACTTATTTTTCTGAAGGTGGAGTTTTAAAATGTTACTTTGCCATTTCATGAAGTCATCACTAAATCCTGGGTTACAAGAAGTAGTGAATTTTGCTAAGCAGTTTTGCCACAACATCTAAGACTCGTCATCTCTCTCCTCACTAGTCTCTTGCTAGCTAAAGTTACAATATGTTTAATCTCTCTCTGTGTATAGAAGTTGTTCCCTGTTGCTGAAGATATTTATCACTTTTTTCCACAGCTTTTCTGATTCTGCAGTGGGTACTGTTTTTGCAGTGAGCAACCTGCAGCTGGTATCAGCATCAGGAACAGTGGTGTAATGATGTTTTCTGGTTTGGGTTTGGTTACTTTCATTATAATTCCTAACATTTCATCTACCTTTCTAACTGCTGCTTAGGTTTAAAATGACATTATTTAGAGGACCATGTACCAGAAGTCTAAGCTATTTTTTCAGAGATAATTCAGACCATCATTTTGTGTATGCAAAATTAGAGTTGTTTTTCTCTGTCTATATGCATCAGCATTCAATTTCATCTGCCATTTTGCTGTCCAGTCACTCAGCATCATGCAAGCCTTCTGTTCATTGTCAGAGTCAAATTTGCATGCTGAGTCATTTCAATTCTGGTAAACACTGCAACAAAGTTTGGCTCGTTTTTTAGACTTTGACTTTAGTCTTCGGTACACATGTGGGTTTCATCTAATCCTACACAAAAAAGGATACAATCTATGGAAATGAGAAAATAAAATCATAGAGAGGAAAGGGTTAGGGTTTTTTTATTTTTTTTAACTGGAACTTGTGACAACTTTTTATTGTCTCTTCCTGTGGAAACTAGTAGATTTCAAACTGTGGTCTGAAGGCCAACCTTTATCAGGTGTTTGAGAGGCTGATTATGGAGATATTCCAAATATTTGAAGAATGTGGGTCTGAGATGTAGTGATGCAAGACATGTTTTAGTTAAATAAGAATGTTAATACAATAAAACTGTTACTGAAATTGATCTGGAAGAAAGCCCCTTTATTGGTTTTTCTCCTTTGTTTTCACAAAGAGCTCTAAAGGGTGAAGAAACACTCTGAAAATTTTATTCCTCTATGTATTTTGGAGTATTACCAGTATATGTTTGAATGCCTTAATTATTAACTGAAAGGATAAGGACTGCCTTTAATAGTTAGATTATAATGATCCTTTGTGGGGTTTATAATGTACGCATACAGCACTGCAGCACAATGAGTAAGAACTTTTGGGCCTCCCTGCTTAGACGGTAATGCAAATTTTCCAAGGAACTTGATCCTTTGAATTTTCAGTATTTCAATCTCAAATTCCATAATTTCAAATAGATAGTCTAACAAGACCATTCCAGCTATAATGAGCTAAGAGTATTATAATTTAGATTTCAACTTTAAGGAGCTGGCAATATGCTAATTTGATTTAACTAATAACTGTTTTCTAATTTAAAACTTAATTTCTTATCTTATTTCAACAGAAAAAAAAACCAATGCTAAGATTTTGTTCTTTTTTTTGATCATAGATTCAGCTGCTTTGCCATAGAAAGATGGCTTGCTATTGAGTTTTGCAAATGGATAGTCAAATGGACAGTCAATGAACCAAAGTCCATGGAAATCAATGAAAAGAATGCCTCTCTATTTTAGTGAGCTCTGCTTCAAGTTTGTGGTGGGAATGTGGACATTACTACTGAAAATGAGCATTAGGAATTACTGAACTCTACTAATGTAGAGAAGTTTGACTCTGTTTTTGCTTTCAGATTTTTGGAAGACACATAAATTTACTAAATAATGCTGAACTGGCAGCACATATGGTATTCACAGTGCACACTTTTTTATCATGTAAAAAAATGAATAAATCAAAAACAAGCAAATCAAGCTTAGTAAAACCTTGTCTGAAGGGATTGTTCAAAATCTCATTGGACCTGATGAGAAGAATATTTTGTACACCTTGGAGAGTGAGCAGCAGACGTTAGCTCAGATGATGAGTGATTATGAGAAGAAGGCTGTAGGCTGGCTGACATGGTGAAATAACCTTGGGGGTTCAAATTAGATTTTAGCAATTTAGCACCTAGAAGGTATTCTGCTATGCTAAATGTGAGATTATGTAATAAAGTTCTTCAAAACTTGTCAGTCTGTACACTCCAATGCATAACAGCATTTTTAAAAGATGATATTTCATTGCACTATGCATAAAACGAAAATCATCTGCATGTGAAAAAGCTAACATTCAGTATCCTCTCAAACCTTTCCTCATTCTTAATGCGACAGTTATTGTGTATGCGCCTATCTCTTTTGTATGGATTAAGCATGTATCCAAAGTGATTGCTGCACTCAGACTAAAGCATCTCATGAAACTCTTCAGTCCACTCTAAGATTAAAAAGATGGTTTTTCATTAATGAACACAGATCCAGTATTCTTGGTGCCATAGAAATAGAAGTCCTACACATCAACTTTGTGTAAATCTGTTAATTTAACCTGGCCTTTGTATTTGATATATGGTGTGCTGGTATGTATTTAATTTTAAAATGAAACAATGTAGTTGCTCTTTATTTTTATTTTAGCATTTCCCTACAGAAAATACATATGAAGGAAAAATTTCACAATATAACATTACGGGAGGCAGGGGGGGGGGGGTGTGTGAGAGGCAAACAGAGAGATGCAAACAAACAAAAGAGAAGGCAGAATGCTGTTTACAACTGATCAGATTGATGCAAACAATATTTCTCATCTTTCTCTCCTTCTAATCTTCTGTTTAAAATTCAACCTAAATCTACACTACAACAAAATAAAAACAAACACATTCTTCAAGTCTGGTTTGTTTCCCCTGACGAAGGTAGCTTGTCATGTGCTCCCACCTCTGCAAAAAGGGAAAAATAAAAGCAGTAGCACATATATAAGTATGCATATTAATCTTGGCAATTAAATAATGAAATACAATATCACTAGTATACACATTCATATTTTTCTTCTCAACTATAAGAAGTAAATCCTTGAACTTTTCATATTTGAATGTATAAACTATTGGTTTTTTATGTTAATAATTGATAATCTGATATTATATCCTGATATAATTTCACCTTTTTAGATACAACAATGACAGAATGACAACATCTCAAAAGTTTAATGTTATCCAGTTATGCCTGCCATCATACAGCTTGCTCCACATGGGAAGCCTTTAAAGCTTGAGGGAACAATTTTTAAGGGCAAGAGCTGAAGGCCACTTTTAGTTATCACCAAAGTATTTCTTCACAGCTAAAATGTTCTCTTATTCTTGCAGACCAAAATGCATTCCTGATTCTGAATGCCATTAGTGGAAGTTTGTCCTCTTCCCTCAAAGGAGCATAACTAATACAACTAATGCAGTAAAGTTTCATTTGAGCAAAAATATTAAAGCATCTCTACCATAATAAAGCTTGTTTTTTCACCTCCTAAATCTACAGTTCTGATTTTGTGTAAGAGTTAGTACTGGGTCTTGCTAATAAATATTGTTAAGGGATAATACAACATTCTGTGTCTTTTGAAACCTGAAAATACAAGAAATATCTCAAGGAAAAGCCATTTTATATAATCTGGAGATTCTGTTATTTATTAAGCCAGACAATAATACCATCTTTTCTGAATAAAGACAGCTGTTTGTCATCACTATCCTAAACAAGGAATTGTTACAACTTCTTTTACTCGTTTATCCCAGGGAATAAGTGATTTGTATTTCTTCCTTTCTGTTATTTTCTTTGAAAGTCTATATTGTATTTTTGAATATTTTGTAGACAGTTTCAGAACTGTCTGAAGCTCAGAATTTTATTTGAGTTTAGCTTTGTTTGTTTTAAATAAAAACTAATGACAACTTGGAAGCAGTCAGATTTTATTTTCACATAATGCTATAAGAAAGTATATACTATTCTTATGGAATCAGCTGTAAACTCAGTTTTACAATTTTTTCACAATTTTGGGACTCCACAGAGTTTTTACTAGCAGGATTTTGAGCTGTTTGCCAACATTATTTGCTTACCATTATTGCAATTTCATGATGCGATTTTATTGCAGAGCTCATGTGGAAGGGAACTGTATTTCTTTTGCCACCAGCAAGTCTTCCAGAATTTCAACCAACTGTTCTTGGCATTAAACTAAAGTCTTATTGAATTGTTTTATACTAACTCCCATGTAATCAGTCTGTATTTAGCTTGTTTTCAACTCCTCTATAAGCTGAGTCCACACAATTTTAGTGGTTGCTGTTATTATTTTCACAGCGCCAAGAGTAAATTAAGTGATATTAAAACCCTGCTTTATTAGATATTCATTGACCTGCAGGTTGGCAGGACCACATGCACTCTTTAAATCAGGCCTATTCCTAAGTACACTAAACTGGAATTGACAGTTCCTCACTGCCTTGAGAGATGCTGCTCTAAGTCTTGCACACTCAAATCTGTAGCAGACATGTATGTTCAAGGATAAGAATATCTTCCCAGTAAGTTTCACACCAGAAAGTGAGAAAGATTAAAAAGATATTCACTAACCTTTAAGATGCAAGTAAGTCAAAAATTCAATTATTGTGCGCACAATGTTTTCATCAGCCAGTTGTCTTCCAAGATTCCCTATAAAACAAATGGGTTGTTACTTAATGTTAACATGGTAAAAAGATCTGTTCTATGTGACATTATGGCTAGGTTTATGAAGTACTCTGAAAACAATGCTACCTGAAGTCTCTTTTTCCTTAAAATCCTTAATGAAACACAGAATCACAGAATCCCGAGGGTTGGAAGGGACCTCAAAAGATCATCTAGTCCAACCCTCTGCAAGAGCAGGGTAACCTAGAGTACATCACACAGGAACTTGTCCAGGCGGGCCTTGAATATCTCCAATGTAGGAGACTCCACAACTTCCCTGGGCAACCTGTTCCAGTGCTCTGTCACTCTTACAGTAAAGAAGTTCTTCCTGATGTTAACGTGGAACCTCCTATGCTCCAGTTTACACCCATTGCCCCTTGTCCTGTCACTGGATATCACTGAAAAAAAATCCTAGCTCCAGGTAGGTAACTGCAATTCTCAGAATTGAAATTGCCCAGCATTGTATGCTATTGCTGCATAGGAGCTGCTTTGACACCTTAATGGTCATGAATTTAAAGGCTTTATGAGTTAAGTTGCAGAAAAGTTATCCTTTGTTTTCCACTCCCTCCTTTATGTCCACTAGCCTCAGGCTGAAGGGAAAGGTAAATTTAGCAAACAAATTCATCAGCTTTGCAGAACAGAAGTTCTTTGGGTAGTCTGACTTTGTTCCAAATAATCCACTCATGATAAAGTGGTGAATTATAGCCCAAAAGCTCAGAAAAGTATGGTTTTGTATCTAGTACAACATACTCCTCTGATCTTGTGTAAGTAGACCTTATGATGCTTTTTAAGTGGCCCAGTTTATCAAGCTCCTTGGGAGCTGGTTATTGCACTTTGGGTTAGGTGGAGAAGTATGCTTTCTGTGTCTACTAAAAAACAAAAAAAAAAAGAAGAAGAAGGTGGGAGGGGAGGAAGAAGCTATCTTGCTTTTATATCAGAAGGATGAATGGTTGTTCTATATTGGAGAGCAAAGGAGAGGTAATTTCCATCAAGTTTTTAGTTCTCCACATAAAGCTCAGACAGGTACAAGTATCTGGCTGACACTCCATTATTACATCACTGAAAATACTACCCCTTGATATTACCATAGGGAATGTGTTTAATCTCAGAAAAGTCTGAAAGACTGACTTTGGAGCAGGGGGAGTGCTTCCATAATGGAAAGGAAGATTTTAGGGCTCTAGTGGCATACAGGTCAAAAGCCTAGCACAAATAAACAATATTGACGGGGAACCGTGAGGGACACAGAGGTTTCTGGTACACAGAGAATTGGCATTTAAGAATGTATTTAAGAAATTTGTGTCTAAAAGTCTTGAAATCTAGTCTTTGAACTGACACAAAGATGCTCTTATTACATACATCAATAATACTTGTGGTATTTGAAGCTTTCCTTAATTTTTATTCCCAACCTAACCTGTTATGGATATTTGTTATGATTAATCATTATATTAGTAGGTTACTGACCCAGAATTTTTTACCAATTCATATCTGTTGGATGAATATTTTTCTTTGGTGACTCAAGCATATCATGCATAAATATTTCTATATACTCCATTGACCTTAACTCTGCATAGTAGAATGATTACTTGCAGATTCTACTAAAGAAACAGCTATGCAATTCTTTGCATGAGTTCTTTTAAAGTAAGAACATGTTAAGGTACTTTAATTGAAAAAGAAGAAATTTTATTAAGCTAAATTTTGCTGATTGCTTAAAAAAGTAAGAATCCCGAGCTCCTTGCCCAAGTCTTATATTCAAATATCTTTTGGATAGGAACTCTATAATAAACTTCAGCTTCTAAGAAACTTTTGATGAGAGAAGAGCATCTAAAATCATGTTCATAATGGAGGCAGATATATAAATTTTCAGGTCGCACCCAAACAAGTTTGATTGAGTTTACTCGTAATTTTAGAGGTGCAGCAGTACCTGGCAAAAAGAGTTCCATAACTCCCAAAAATCATATTCATGTAAAGGAGCAGGTAGTATACCCCCAAATGGCAACATGCTGCTATGTGAACTGCTCCTGTTAGACTACAAACACCTTCCTTTCACACACTGTTTCTGACTGCCAAAGTATTATTTTTACACCAGTGTTTGAAGTAGGTTTTTTTCTTTCCTTTTCTCTTAAAAACAAGAACGCCAAACCACCACCACTGAAACAACAAACAAAACAACTGCCACCAAAACACCACACACACAGCCTCACTATGCAGCTATGCACCAGAAATAAACTGACAGTCTATTCAGAGAAAGTAACAATTGGAAACTAAATTGACAGTCATTCTGAGAATATAACAACTAGGAAATACATTAATGTTACTCTTCTACTTACAAAGTAATTATGGCCACAAAGTTATAATTGAGCACATTTCATTTATGAACTCATTTAGCATTAGACACATTAACATTGTGCTGGGTGGATTTAAAATATCCTGCAAGAGCTCAGGGGCTGGAACTTTGTGTTCCCTCATTAGTGCAGTGATGAATGCATTAGTACTGAAGCAAGCATTGCTTTCTTCAGCTGAGTGAGGAACAGATCACTCCAGCAGTCTAAAGATAAGGTTCATCCCAGCCCACTTTAGAGGTCTGCAGCAGATTTACTTTCTCCTTAGGAGAAATAAATTGGGATGTTTTTTCCAGAACTTTCAAGATTGTATTCTGGAGGAGGTTGTCAAAATAAATCCTAAGAGTGTCAGCTTCTCTTCCTAAGGGAATCTAGGCATATATTGTAGAGGCCCAGCTTTGGATGATGAATCCATAACCTATGAAAAAATCTTTTCATTATCATTTATAACACTCTGATACATGCAACCTCAGAATATTGACTTGACTTCGGTTTTTCACTAGGTTTTCAATCTCTTGATGAAAATAACCCATCTTGCTTAAGCATAGGAAATATTGCAAGACTTAACATTGACCTTTTGAAGCAATGAGATCTCTTACAACATGCGCCACACAAATTTGAAGTCTGGTTTCAGCTCTCAAGTGTGTGTGGGGAACCAAAAAAAGTAAAACCCAACACACACAGTTTCTATAGCTGTTCTTACAGGAAGACTTCTTTGTGGCCCACTTTGGTGGAAAAGAAAACACCTAAGGTGACATTTGAAATCCTTATTTGAACTTATAAAAAGGAAAAACTAGGTTTATTCAAAGTAATATGATCTATTATACTTCACAAGCAACATAATTGTACTTTTCCCTAGGCACCAAGATGTCTTAAACAATGACCATGTACAAAGAGCACACTGAATGGCCAAATTTAATTTTTCTCCTTTCAGGTGGTTATTAGGATTTCTGTTAAAGCCTTGTGCCTAGGTAGTCAGTTAACTCAGTAACAGTAAATAAATTACTAAACACGCAAACTAAATGAAAAATACCAGCTTTCAGAATTTCATTACCTGCTTTAATATCCTCCTCAGGCTGTATTTCACGTTTGCCAGTGAAACCATGTTTGTCATTAAAAGATCTGTGGTTATCTACTGCATCTGGTAAACGAAATATCAGAAGAGTTAATTGACTTCCCAACAGCCTTTGCTATATTGCTTGCTTTTCATGGATTTCAAAGCTCACAATGGGGACTTTTGATGTACAAAATGATGAAGAAGCAATTAATGCATCAATAAAGAACAAATTCAGAAGAAAGGGTTTTTTTTATGATTCATATAATTTACAGACCTTGGCCTGTACTATGCACTTGCTGAAGCCATCACTGAATTCAGAGGAAGTTGTAAAGAAAGTGTAGGTTTGTACATTCATGTGTAATTTGGGAAGTTATTTTTGCTACTCTTTCCTTTAGTTTTAGGAAGTGTTGCCAGTAAGTCTGCTTAAAAGAAAACTGCAGAGAGATAGTTTATGTGAATAACCTTCAAAAACTATCTTACATGCCCCTGGTGCCTCTTCTCTCCCCCTTGCAGTGGGCATTTCGTTTATCAGTAAAAGCTGATCAATACGACCTGCAACAAAGGATGATTCCTATTATCCAGTCTTAGATAAATGGCATTTTGACAAGTACATTTCCCCACAGTGTGCTTGCCAATTTAGTTAGATCTGCTTCAGCGCAAATATACTTTCAGACATTCACAGACACAGTTAATATGTTTAAGATGTATTAATCCTTTTTTTAGCTAACTTTAAGGATACTTACTATGACTTTGTATTCTTTTTTTAAGGTATCTGTAATATTTGTCATATATAACAGAGTGAAAAACGTAGAAGCATTGCTATTGAATGTTATTACATTAACAAGAAATAATGGTAGTAAGACATATTTGAGACAGCTTAGCACTGCATGTCACTATTTGGGTTATCTACATTTGCTATTCTCCATCTTTGTAACTCAATGTGTTCCTGTATTTTAAAAACCTTGTACAGTAACTATTTTTCACATAGTGAACTGTTAATATTTAGTTGACAGTTTGTATGTTATTGTTTTAATTTGGTTTGCTTTAATTGAGAGGGTGAGAGGGGGAGTAGTATAGAAAAGCCAGGCAGCAAAGCCATTTTCAAATAGAATTAAAAGTGAAATCTGAAATACTTTGAGAAGTCCCAAAATACCACATTTTGTCATTCTTCCCTTCCCATCTAAGGCACTAGATCACTTTGGAAGGGGGATGTATTTGTCATATGAAAATTACATTTCAGAAGCACAAAAAGGGACCAGATGTGCTTCTGGATATAAAGTGTCACAGCGCAGTTCTGCTTTATTAAAAACAAGAGTTGGCTAAGACAATTCTATGATACACATGTAATAAATATCTAAACGAGTGTTCTCAAAAAATTAGTTTCTTCATTCTTGCAGGTTTAGATGGAATTACAGTATCCATAGAAAAAGTAATCAGCACACTAAAGTAAACTGGTTTACAAGGAAGAAAAAACCTAAATTTCTGAATTTTGAAATGACAAAAAGCACACAAGTGCTTGACTTACGTGGCCCAAGCAGGTAACCAGCGCTATTCAAAGTCCAACCCCTTTTTTCTTTTGCCTTGAAGAAAAAAAAAAAAAAATGCAGGTATGCTATTGCATGAACTACACAGTGCTTCTTGAAGACAAAGCAAACAGCACCCAGACTAACACTCTTTTAGCAGAAAATATCTTCTGAAAGCTCCAAATCAAGAAATATTGTAGAAAATAAAAGCCAATAACCTTGGAGCAAACCGTAAACTCTTGCCCTCTCCCCACCTAAGTCAATGATTCTGCTGTTGACACCATCTGGTATGCAGATTTCACACCATGTAAGTGAAACTGCAAATCACACTTTGGAGACAGAAATTTTGACTACACCCCAGGTTTATATTACTACCTGATAATCACATTAACAAACAGTAATGTTTTCTTTTAGTTGTGGGGACTTATACAGCAGTCTCTATAAAAAAGTCCATACATACACCATCTTTTCCAAGTCAGATGGGACATTCATTCAATTTTGGTCTATAGACTAGACACGCCTTTTCCCCTTTAGCCATATTACTTGTTTACAAGGGAGCTGGTATTTAAAATCCCCAGATTCTTAACTAAAAACCTGATATACTCAAAACATTTTTAAGTGCTGCATCTTGTCTAACCCCTACATAAAAATACAGTGTATATCACTGCAAGGTTTACTGTTATTTGACAGCTGAGACACGGATTCCATCCAGTGGATAAGGACCTCCAATGGTGAAGTTAGTACTTACTGAGAAAACCAGTCCAACTGTTTCTGACAGGGTGGCACAAAGGATTAAAGACAGAAACAGGAAACTAGTGCACCTCTGCATCTGGAAAGAAACAGTGTTATAGTAAGTGCTCCGAGATACCGCTTTGCCTGGATTCCCCCGGAGCACTGCGAGCATCCGCGCCGCGGGTGCCGGTTTGGCACCCAAATTCCCCCTGGGAAAGAGGCCAGAGGGGGAGTACCTTGATCTGGAGTGCGACGGGCTCTCCCTCGCAGCGGTCGCCGGGTGCTGGTCGCAGGGCTGCAGTCCCGCGGACGGTCGCTCACTGCATGGCCGCAGGTGCAGACCTACACGCCCGCCCAGGGCTCCCTCCGCGCTTTATGGGCTGCAGCGCGGCCGCGCAAGAGAGGCACCCCCGGAGGGTGGGAGGGGAGCCAAGAGCCGCCCACCCCCCCGTTCTCCGCCTCCCCTGGGTCATCTTCCCCTCGCCACCCCACCGCATTAGGAAGGGCAAACATTACAGCAATTCAATTAGCGGGATTTGGGAGCGTGGCGCAGGCTGCAGGGAGATAACAGCCCGGGCAATTACTGCTGATTACGGCAGCCTTGGGCAGGCTGGTGAGCAGCGAGGAGCTGTCATCTGGGCAGCTTGGCCTGCGCCTGTCACCTTCTGCAGCTTCAGCAGGGCTTGAGTTGGCATCAAAAGGCATAGAGTGAATACAGGTCACGTCCCAGAGACTCGGGCACGAAAGCAGAGCTGAAGACAAACATCTGCTTGTGATGCTGGCATACAAGATTCCATGTCTGTGCTTTGTATTTGGGAATGCTGAGGATGTCTCACACCCCTGCTCTGTGATCACTGGAGTTTGTCTGGTTCAGGCCCCTCACAATCCCTTAAAATCCCTTTGACTCACACTCTGCTCTAGCATCAGAGCAAAAGGAGTTGAGTCAAAGCTCTGTTGTTGTACTTCCACACTGCTTTGTAGCTCAGATACTTTTTTTTTTCTTTCCTTTTTTTTTTAATGTTATATGTGAATGGGTAGGGATGGGGCTGTGATTAAACTAGCCCCAGTCTGTTAGTTCATACTCAGGGAAGTTTCACCAGTTTGCTTATCTTAGTGGTGATTGCAGCTGGCACCAGGGTGTGCAAAATCGAATTGCAAGGCAGAGATTTCAATGTTAGCTCCTTTTTTTTTCTAGGTGAAATTGTATTTTCTTTGCAACAAATGAGTTTATTCACCACAAGCCTCTCATGTTCATCTTTCAGTAAGCAAAACATCAGCTGTTGCACAGCATAAGTTATACTTCCAGCTCCTTTTTCTGAAGCTGCTTCAGATTAGCTGCAAACTTTTACATTAATGTGGAGCCAAGATGTCTATTAAACAGTGCAATACATCTAGCATTCACCAGCTTTAAAGCAAACGATATTTTAATTCAATGTAGCATAATGTTCATAATCAGAGCTAGAAGCAGAAGCCTTGTCTTGTAGCTGTGTTTCCTACTCTCTTTTGGCAGGAACAGTACAGTTGTAGTAATCTAGCCATGTCACTGGATCTCTAATCTAAAACTGCTCAAATAAAGATTATTTTATACAGTTCTTGCATGCTAATATATACAAACAGGAAGCTCAAATTTGCAGGTTTCATTTGATGTTTTTTAGCACTTGCCGAAGCTGTTACATCAGCCATTGCGTGATCCTCACCCTTCAGACTAGACAGATCTGGAGAACAGCAATGTAATTTTTGCAAAGTACTGTTTTCCTTCACCTTATCAAAAATGCATTTCTGGATGAAATTGCCTGGCTTTCAGCTCTTAACGCCCCAAAAGTAATTTCTGAAACTTGAAGCTTGTGTGACATAGAACATTTTCTTTGTGATATTTGAATAAAACCACAGAAGTTATATCGAGATGTCAAAATTTGCATTCAAGCAATAATACAAAAAAGTGTTAATTCTGTTATCTTTGACCATAGTTTGTCCTTCAGGTTCCCATAAAAAGTATTTGAGATACTGTATTTTAACATGCAATTTTCATTCTTGTTTTTCATCACAATACTTGCATCGTCTTGTTAAATTACAGAGTAAAATGGTCTCTTCATCTCCACTAGAGTCAGAAGCAAGAGAAAACCTCTTTTTATACTCAAAGGCTTAATCCTTCACTTGCCCATCATACTTTTTGTCTAAATCTATCTTTAAGTTTGTGTCATTTAAATAATTTTATCAGCCATTCCTTCAATTGATGTTCTCATTCCCTCAATTTTCCTTGTCAAGAATGCTATTAGTCTTTTTCTACTCCATAGGAATTTTATATTTGAATGCACAGACAGAATAATTAGAATTGGTTTGAATCCTGCCTTTTCTAGCCTAGCTTGAAAATAGCCATCTCTGAGATGAGATGGTTTATTCTCTTATTGAGGTGACTTTTCAACGTACTAATTTTGTTTGGTTAATTGTAAAGGCTGAATGCAACTTGCAGTAGCTGTTGGGTTACGCCTAGTCCTCACCAGAGGTTCACCATCAGAAGAACTCACCATCAGAAGCTCATCTAAAATTTACTCAAGTCAATAGAACAATAAGCATTGATAACAAACTGTCTCTAATGTCTCTAAATTGATAGACGAGAGAGAGGATTACCATTGGCTGTCTCACACAAGAACCTGTATTCTGTTCTAGAATTGTAACTGCATTTCACAATAATTAAATGAAAACAGAGTTAAGTACTGTTTTCAGCCAGAATAAAAAGCTTTGATTTTTTAAGGAAATAATAATAATAAGGATTAAACAAGATAGAGTATTGAAACATTGGGCTAGGGAAAAAAAATAATTAGATTTTTGTCACTGGAGATTTAATTTTGAGAAATAGGATACTATTGCGTGTTTAATGGTAAAAAAATTCCCTTACATACAAATGATGAGGCAGGATGACCTATCTCATTTTTAACTAGCAAAAGCCATAAACCATCAAGAATGGCTACTTTTTATAATATTCAGGAAAACCATTGAATAAAAGTGTATTTTGTGGTATATTTCGGAAGGGTCTGGAGTAGCAGTGGCTCCCTTCACTGTCCAGTGTGTCTGCTATTCCTTTGTTTAAGTTGTAGAATCACATTTGGTTTCAGCAACCCACCAATGAATAGCAAGATCAAATATTAAAACCCAGTTCATTCACAGAGTGATGCCCATCTGCATGGAAAAAAACACGTGAGGGTTTTTTCCTACTTCCTAGATTCCTAATTCTAGGCTAGGGAGATAAGTTCCATAAAAAAATGGTCTCCCATACACTGGAGTGATTCTGGTGAAACACTGACATTATGGAAGGTAAACACTTTATTGAGGGAGTGTAATCCAAGTAGATGTGAAATTTGAAGATGTCTATCTTTGAATCTACTTCAATATTTACAGGGGACCACTAACATTCAATGTCACCAGTAACTCATGTTACAGTTTTTTCTTCATTGGAAACAATCTTATATTTTTGAGATCAATATTTTAACCCTGAATATGGAGATCTGCCATAACGGAGCATGGAGATCACAAATGCAATGTTTTCAATGGATAAATCTAATTCTGAGTGGGAAAGGAACAGATTTCTTTCCAGCAGTATGGTCATTCGTAGATCTAAGCATCCAGAAACAATGAGGCATTCCAGCTGCCAACAGGGCTGTGGATTGCTTCAAAGATTTGGTGCTATTTTGTAGGTAAATGAGGACACTGTCACAGAGCTGAAAAGTTAATGTAGTATTTCTTGCTGTTCAACAGCATTACCTCACCCTTCAATATTTGTATTTCAGCTGCTCATTGTTAACCTGAGCAGAGATAAGCTGTGGATGACACTGTTTGCCTTTGTCTGAAGATGACATAGAACTTCAATATGCAGCAATCATTTTGAAAGTAGTTCGCTCTTTCAGTTTCAAGAAACCCCTTAATTATTTTTTCCCTCCCATGTATAAAACTTATTTTTTCTTTAAGAACAGAGAATATGTTTTGTTTTGTTTAGATAGTGATAGAAGGGTCATTTTCCTCGTCTTCCCAAAGCCTTTGGTATTATTTTCTTTCTATTTTCCTGTTTTGTAATTTCTGTAAAATGTAAGTAATTTTCACTGAGTGAATCTTTTGCCCATTTTATCACCTGCAGCTCAGTGTTAAAGAGAACTGAATATTATAGATAGCTTCTGAATGAAAGGTTTTCTGTTCTGAATTACACTGGTATCAACTAATAATTTCCTGTTATTACATCGATCAGTGTGCACAACATATATCATTGCACACAGCATATATAATTTTGACAATACTGGCTGCCACATGTTAATTGATCTTATATGTTTTAAAAGTTATTTTGGTTCAAGAAGCACATTGATTTTAGACACAGAATGAAAACTTCAGAGGAAAAAATCTGAAAGTTAATTACTATGCACATCAATCAATAATAATTGTGGGAAATGAGAAAAACCACTCAGTCTTGATTCCCATTTCATAAATCTTAGAGGAGAATGATGTATCTATCCTATTTGGTTAAAATCAGCCAACAGGTTCAAATCTGTCAGGACAGGCTGCTAGCTAGTACAACCACACAAGCTTCATATCCTGAAGAAGTCAGACTAAACCAGCAGTTCTCTTCATCAGGTTTATCTGTGAAAAGCACTGCGAATTTGAAATATCCTACCAAACACCATTTGCATGATTTTCCAGTTCTGATACTAGTGGATCAATACAGATTGCACACCCTACTGCCATTTCTAGTCTTATGCATCCCCAGACCACTGCTATCTGGACAAGGTGGCTCTATGCAGCTTTACTGAAATTCCAGGAGAGCCACTGCACCAGCAATTCTCTTTGTAGGCTGGGGAGAAGGATGGCTTCAGAGCCACTGCCTCTCTCAGAAGTAAATACAATATCTCAGCTCTGTAAAAGGCAACAGCACTTGGCTCTCAGCTCCTGCTAAGGTTAGAGCTCAACTCTTTGGGAAGCACAACTCTTGAGTCCTGCAACTTCTGGGAACCTCTGGCTCAGAGAGCAGGTTCAGGACTTGTAGATGGAGAGGCTCCTTTCCCAAGTTCTGATTCTGATGCTTGCCTGAAGGGAGTTGGTCCTTGAGTTAAGCTTCCATTTAATTCCTAACTTGCCAATGACTTTTTCCACCTTTGACAGTAAATGCAGCGGAAGCTCGCACCTACCAAACACAAGGAAGCTCTTTCTTCTCCTGCAAGTTCTCAGAAAGACTTACTGCCTACCCACTGATAGGAAGTTATGTGAGGAGCAGCTGATGACAGCTACCTGTGTCCTGGTGAGCAATGTCTAAGATGATTACCAAAAGTTTTGAAACTTATTTAGAAGCAACAGAGACCTGAAGTATTTTGTCTCAGTGTCCTACTCAGTATGAAATTATATGCTTTATGAAATTATATCATTTCTCACTTTGATTACTAACGGTACATATGTGAATAGCTCTACATAGATGCACTACACCATATGATACTGTGTTTTTTAAATCATGTGAAATAAACTTTGTGTATTTTGTCTTTTAACGTTAAACAATCTGAGATTTCTCTGCTTTTAAGAAACCTTGCCTATGTTAAAAATAATATTAGCTCTTTATTTGAAAACAACATCATCATAACGCAATTGGGATTTCTGCAGTGGCTTTGATAGCTCAAAATGTGCTTATGAGCCATCATGCAAAAGATTTCTATTGTTTAATTCTAGTTTTGCATTCCAATCAGAATTCCGCAAATATTGTACGTTTTGCATGGGACTTTACTTCAGCACCTCTGGATAAGTATACAATTCTGCAAAATATGAATAATTACCACACCTTTTCTTAAAGTGTAGTTTAGAATGGAGTGTTACTGGTTTACATTTTGTTAAACACAAAATGGAATTAGCAGGATGATATTATGCAGCCTTCATTATCCTACTTTAAATGCATCCAATTAGTTTTTTTCTGCTTTGATAACAAATGACCCATTCCATCTTACAGGCTCACTGTGTAATCTGAAAGTAGGATAGGAGAAATTTGGTGGGTTGCACTGTATTCCAGAAATTTAAAGTCTTAAGAACGCTTGATCTCAGATCAAATACAGATCAGTCCTGTATGAATTTCATATGTTCATATGAGCGTTAAGTATGTTCTCTTACTTTCTTCCAACTTCCACTTGTGCTTTCAAACTAGTACTTCATTGCTTTGAGGGTTAAACAGTATCAAGGGCCTGTTTTTCTATTATCACTGCATACAGACAAATCATGCTGGTTCACTTTCTGTTGTGCAATCCAGGAAAAATCGAACTCTTTATTCTCTGGCTTACCGGGTCTCACAGATTTGTTCAGTTTACTGTATCATCCCAAGAAATGAAGTGAAAGAGGCTTTCTAGCTGCTTATAGACATGAAATTTGAGTATTAGATGTCAACTCTTTAATATCAAATGAGAAAGGGTTCTCGGGAGTCTACTTGTTCCTGCTTTCTGCTGTGAGAGAGATGAGAGCCACAGAGATGATTAGACGACAATCAGAGGTCTGGAGTATCTCTCTTATGAGGAGAGACTGTGGACAGCTGAGCCTGTTTAGTCTAGAGAAGACTGAGAGGGATTCTCATTAATGCATATAAATATCTCAAAGGCAAGTGCCAAGAGGATGGTGCCAGACTCATTTCGGTGGTGCCCAGCAACAGGATGAGGAGCAATGGCCATAAACTAAAACACAAGAAGTTTCACCTCAACATGAGGAAGAACTTCTTTATGTGGAAGGTAGCAGAGTACTGGAACAGGCTGCGCAGGGTGGGGGTTGGAGTCTCTCCATCTGGAGACATTCAAGACTCACCTGGACATGTTCCTGTGTAACTTGCTCTAGGTAGCCCAGCCTTGGCAGGGGCTTGGACCAGGTGATCTGCAGAGGTACCTTCCAACCCTAATGATTCTGTGATTCTGTAAGATATTTAAGTCTAATCTTAGGTCTGCCATGACTTTTCTTTCATCAAAAGGAAAGAAGTTACTGGTGTAATAATCACAGCACCTTGTGAGTTTAATGTAGCCAAGGGACTAAAAAGCTTCTGACGGAGACAGAAGACTCAAACTATGAGTTGTATATTATACAGAAGGTACATAGGTACATGTGCTCATCTTTAGATCAGAGACACACTGGTTGGTTAAACTTCATGTTTTGGAGAAATCCCAAGAGCTTTTCTGAAGACCATGTCAGCAACAGATTTATGTCAGTACATTTCCTACATTTTCCTATTGAAGCTGCATGAAAAGAAAGAAAAGCTTCAAGTCATAGAAAAGTGTTGATATGACATGTATTACGAAAAACCTTGCAGCGTCCCTTTATCATGTGAATTTAACAGCTTATTCTGTTCAAGATCTCATAGTTTGTACAGTGACACACTGTACACCTCTTACTTCTCTAGACTCTTGTTTTTTAACTCCACTTTGCTAACTTTTCTTATGATTGCTTTGGTCACATAAGTTATAGAGGTGACTTCCGTAAATACCCAAGTTCCATGAAAGAGAGAAAAAGCAGCAATGTCTTCACATGTTAAGATATTCTTGATGTATTCCTCAGAAAAACTATCTCTGTCAGGTCTTTTTTATGTTCTTTTACATTCTACACAAGCAATTTAGAAAAGCGTTGAAGAGATGATTACATATATATATACACACACAAGACAACAATAATATCAAACTTTCTGTTAACTGTAGTAGGCTCAAAACGTTTATAAAAGTAACTAAATGGATTCATTTCCATAGACCTTCTGCATATAACACTGCTAGATTTTCTCTTCTGGCTCTCCTCCTCCTAGGCAATTAAAAGAGGACCTTTGAAAAAGGGTGCTCAGTGAAGGATGTCTCTGAACTGTGGTACAGTTCATTATCATTCTTCAAAGCTTGTTTTACCTCTAGATATAACCCTCTATGACCCAGAATTTAGATCATGCTGTTGAAATAGTTTAAATAATAAGAATAGAAGAAATGTTGCTTTCTAGAGGAAGGTAAATGTTTTCTGTCATTTATCATAGCAACTTACAATCAGAAGAAAGCTTATTGTCCAGGTCATTGAATAAATTATTGTGTATATACAAGGGAATGTCTTTTGATTTTATGATGATTTCAATTCCCAAATATAAAGGGATTTCTGTTAAAAGTGCCATAGGAATACAATGCACTCTTTGTCCAATTTTAGTATAACTGCTATAATTTAATATCTTCATCACAAGGGGGCCTTACTTCTTTCTTCATACCTTCACGCCTTTTTCAACCTTTATTTCTGCTTCTTAAATGGATTTTTTTTTCTTTTTTATATTTCAAAATTTATTTTGTGAGGTTAAAGGTCATTTTTAAAACTCACTCTACAGTTCAGTGTACAAAACCTGTAAGATCAGTGTATCATATTTATCTTCATAAAGTATGAAAGAAATACTGTGACAGAACTTGTGAACTTTGAGAACAGGAATAACTGCTTGGCAGAGTAATTTATTTGTTACTAGGCTAACTCTTTCTTATAACAACAACTAAACCATTGCTTCTTCCTGAGTCAGCTTAATCTCTCTACGTAGAAACTGCAAAAGCTAGCTCTCTGTCCCAACAGTTCTTTGCTTGTGATCTTCTGGAATGCAATTTAACTTTCTTCTAAGATTTGCCTAAGAAAAGCTTCCAGGAACCTGATGATTCAGGATTTCAAGGAACACCTCAATGCAGAGCAAAATTAAAAATAAAATTTAAAAACCATACCTAAAAGGTCTGAATTTGCACATTTGGAAAGACTGGTCAGGCTAGATGTGATATTCCTTTGTCTTGGCTCCTCTTCTCAGACACAGCTACAGTTGCTAAAATTTGGGCCCATATAATTTGGACTCCAAATGTAGTGAAAGATGTCTTCTGGAGAGATTTCTATAGCAGAGAATCTGCTGTTATTGAAGGGAATTAAAAACATCTTTTACTGAAATTTCAGTCTACCAAATATAGGTAAATAGCTTAGGTAAGAGTGGGAAAGGTAAATACATAATATCCTCACAGGTCTATGATATTAGAGTAATTTGGCGGTAAAACTACAGTTAGGATGATTCACACCTCTTTTGGAACTATTATTTCAAGCTATCTATAGGTTCAAGGAGACATTATTGCACAGGTTTTGATGGCTGTATTCAGAACCATAACTTTGCACTTTTCACTAAGCAAGCTTCAGGCAATCTAACTTCAGGTGTATAAGTACCTAAATTAGGAATCAGTGGTGCCTCAAGAAAGTGATTATGAGTATTTGTTAATAATTTCTCTCTCTCTCCTGAAAATACAGGCAGCTAAGATCTTGTGCAGCTAAGACGCTTAAGTCTTATTTAGATGCTAAAGGAGGATGGCATGAATGCCTCTTCAGACATAAGAATCCACCTGCCTACATTACCTAGAACCTTTTAAAAAATATCTGGATGGTTTACAGAAGTACAGATTTGCCCTTCAGAACTTCAGCCACAAATGCCTGACTTCATAAGACATTTCACCGTGTTCTCATTTTTATTTTTACATAGAATATAAAAGGTTTATTCTTTATCTGAAATTTTAATTCACTAAATGTGCAAATGCTGAGGAAAAACGAAGGGTAGTCTTTCTTCAGATCAGTTCAATGGTTAGATTCCTTCCCTCCTTTCTTCCTTTCGTCTTTCTTTCCTTTCCTCCTTCCTTTCTTCCCTTTCTTCCTTCCTTCCTTTTCTTCCTTTCTTCTGTTCAATTATTACTGAAAATTTACAGACTCCATTTTCCCTAAATAATCAAATAAAGCAAATTCAATAAACCAGAAAATCGCAGAAATAGGCCTGGCAGACAGCTAGCTTACCAGTTTTCTTGTATAATTGAATAATATTTATCAAATAAGCTTCTATATACTGAAAAACCATGAAACACTATAGACTTTTAAAAAACTTATGCCTGTTTTTCATTAGGTATCTACTATCTTGAAGAGGTAAATGGTGTGCATTACCACTTCAGGAAGAGAACAAGCAATTTCATAAACATTTCTGCAAAAACACTTATATCAAATGAAAATGGCTTGCTCTAGTCCTTGAAAGTTAGGAAATACAGACTCTGGTGAAGGTTGAAAGGATGTGTTTCATAAACAAAGCCCTAATACAATACTGGAAAAACTGCACATTTTTGATATTCTGTGGGAGGAAGAATATTTATCCAATAGGAAGTTTCAAATTACCAAGGATTTTAAAGATCGGTATTTTTGAATTAAGAGTAACAGGTGGGGGAGCAAAGGTGAATTCCAGGAGGGAGGGGGAAGGAAAAATGTTTAATTTTTATTTGCAGACATCTCTGTAGGCTAAAAAAAAATATGTTTTAAAATTTACTTTGTCAAAATATGTGGAAAAAATAGGGGTGGGATTTCTTTTGCCCACCTATATTTAGGCAGCTGCATATGAGCTACTCAGTTATCTTCGCTCCACTAGAGTTAAGAGACCTCTTCAATATGACCATTGGAACTTAGAGTGCATATAAATCTAACTGTAGATAATTGTGTACTTTAAGATGTGATAGGTCATTTTCTGGACTCCACTGACTAGCTATCTTTCAACTATAACAGCAGCTTCAACAGCTAGTTCATATGTAAAATACCTACACCTACACTATGGACATGGGAAGTTAGTTACTTACAAAGGGGTCAAAGTTATATCTTGCAATATGCCAAATATAATTACTTCTTTGGAAAACGAGAATATAATGTTTGTTTAGAAGGGGAGCATTTTGTGCTCTATCAATCAGCTTTCGATTGTCTACTCTGACTTGTTTTCACTTTTGTAGGAGTACAGGTTTTGACTGGGGTAGCGTTTATTTTCTTCAGAGCAGCTCATATGGTCATTAAGACTCCAGTGTTTCAGGTACTGCTGAACAGCGCTTGCACGGCATGGAGGCTTTCTCTATTTCTCATTCTGCCTCATGGGGGCGTACAAGAAGTCAGGAGGGGACACGGCCAGGCCAGCAGTCCCCAACTTCAATACATGCGCAACGTATTTCCCCTATTCCCAATATCTGACTGGCGTGGCAGCCTGCCTGCACTGGCTTCCTGAGTGACTTTGTCAGAAAGTTTGTTTAGTTCATGCAAATGTAGTCTACTTTCACAAAGTTTTGGTGGTAATTGATGTTCTGGTCCTGTATATTACTTTTGGTAATATGCTTAGCCTTGTTAAGTAGAATTAGTACAGCAGTCAACTATTAGAGGAAGTACACTCTATATGTTTTGTAAGTAGGCATTTATTCTCACTGATGAATTCAAGGCTGAGGTGAAATTGGACTTCAGCTGAATATGAAGAAAGATGATGGATGAAATTTGATGAAATAAGAAATCTCAAAGGGGTATTATCTCAATTTAGCCTAGAATCTTCCATGTTCTGTGTATTTACCTTAAAACAGTATCTTAAGTCCCAGTTGCAAACAGCTGGTAAGGACTTGGTGAAATTCTTGGTATTTTAAGAGCTAACCTTGGAGCACAGCAGGTTGGAAGAATTCATTATATAGTGTGAGGAAACAATGCAAATGTTTTTGCTACCTTATTTAGCAGCAGACATCTTTTGAATATACTGAAGAACTTTCTTTGACCTTCCTGCAAGGTAAAAATGAGACACACACTCCCCTTCAGATAAACTGAGATGCCTCAGTTTTCAATTAGGTTACTCCAGGTTGTCTCTGGGAAAAGGAAACACTTCAACGATAGGAACAGGATGTAAGGATGATCACTGTCCAACCTGCTAAGTGGCATGTATGTCTTGATTTGACACTATGAGTGGTCATTTTTGCCTCATTCATTTACCATGTAAGTTAACTGAAACTGCAACAACACGTTTGCAAAGCAATCCTGAAAAATGTTGCCATCTATTAAATCCTGTTTCTGTTAGCAAGCTTCAACCTGAAGCAAACTGGCTTGTTGACAAAAAAAAAAAACAACAAACCCTAATCATGAAGCTGAAAAACCTCATTTTGTATTGTCCTAAGGCTTCATTGGATTGTTTCAATTCATGGATGTTGTATCAAATTCCAAGCTGCGCTTATTAAAATGGGATGTTTTCCTTTTTCACTTCTAACTCAGGTATGGAAAAGTCAGCTAATGAAAACAAAACCAAACCCCAGACCTGGAAGGTTCACTGACTGCATCAACAGCACAACTTGTCACATATTGTACCTAGTTTCTTTTATCACAGAGGTCCTACGGACATCGTGTACATAAAACTAGCAATTACTGCAGTTTCTGAAGACTAAGAAAAACCTGACCCTTTGAAGTGGCATTTCTGCTTTTTTCTGATCTGAACCTCAGCTATTGGAAATAGCTCAATCATTTTCTTTTCCATGATTACTGTCACCACAGAGATGTTTCTTTTGGTTTCAGAAATTCTTACCATATCTTTGAAGAGTGTCCCATTTTTCTGTCAGCTACCACTGTATGGCCTGGAGTTAGAAAATTATTTTCATACTTTATATAAATGAAATTTACTCATTTTGTGTATATTTATGGCTAGCTTGCTTATTTTATTTTCATTTTATTCCTGCATTAACTCCTATTTGAAGAATGTATGTGATATTTAGGGAAATTTTAATGCTTTGAAAGTCATTTCAATATTTAGAGGTGTCTAAAATATTTTTTTATTAAACTTGTGTCAACGACGACCTTTAAAATGCAATGGTGCCAACCATGGAGCCTTGTGAGTCATTCTGGGCTATTAAGAAGCAGACTCATCTTTTTTCAAGATAGCATTTTTATAACAAAGTACTAAGTCATAGACTATTCAGAAAACATTAAGTAGTAAGCCAGTCCTCTCATTGGCAGAACAATTCCACTGTAAGCAATGAGAATTACACTCATTTGTGTGCATTTCCCTGTATCCTTACCAATCTGTTTTCTGGATGCTGTTTTATTGTTCAGTCTGGCTCCCTGAATGCTCTCCATATTGAATTTTGGTGAAACAGTTCTTACCCTCTGCCTTTTTCTTTCTCTTTTTTATGTTCTGAACTTTTTCCTCTTCATTCCTTAACCCTACCATGCCAATATGTTTATAAAGCTTGAAGGAATTGGGCAGGACTTGGCTTAGGTATGTACTAACACTGGCTAAGGGTGGGGGCTGTGGAACTATTGTGCCAGTCATCAGACTTAAAAAGAGCATCAGTTCTTTTTAGATAAACATTACCCTTATACCAAATGCACTACATGGAGGTGATAACCACCATGTTTCATTATGAAGCAGTGTTTAAATCCTTTTCAAATTCAAAAAGGAAAACAAAACAAAAAAAACCCTAAATTTAGGGTTCTAGCTCTGTATCTGGATACTTCAATATATTATTTGATCACCTGTATATTCTAATTAGCCTCTTCTGCATCCATTTCCCTCTAATATTAAGTGTTCACAAAGTGGTGGTTATTGTTTGTGGTTCTAAAACTAGTTGGGATCAGACTAAAATAATCCAAACCTTCAACATATGCCTAACCTTATTTAGGAAACCTCTCCAAGCAGTTTTACCTTGTAACACATTTATAAAGCATTTATAATTTATGTAATTTAAAACTGCTACAGTCAGATCTAAGCAAAAACACAGGATTGCTTTTCTTTCCCTAAATATTGCTTTGGAAGGAAAGCCATCCTAAGAATCTCTCATTCTTCCTCACTTTCCCCTCCTGCAAAGATTTTTAAGAAGGCAAATGAGGTGGGGATTCAGTTCTTTGTGTGGTTAGGTTATAAACTGCATTCACTGGTGTTGCTCTTTCAAACATGACATTCATTTTGATGCAGCACATACATAAAAGCACATAATTTCATAATACATCTTTGTTAGTCTAGTGACAACCATATCTGAGTAGAAACTGCACAGGAAAATTGGGATAAACTATAATTACTCAGACTGGCCTTTGAGCATGACACAGAAATCTGTGGTGTGTTCATGTGGTATTATGGGATGGTGATGAGTGCAGGCACACAAAACAGCTCATTCGGCAACAGAGACACATGAGCTACTCTTCTTTGTCTGCAAATGCTTACCCACCCTCTAGCAGGGAGTCAAGCTGTAGATTTTCTGCCTTAGCAGTGGGTGTTGGGTATGAAGCTGTGTCTCTCAATGCACCCAGAATACAGCTTTTGTGCAAGCTATATAGTCCTGAGTTCCCTCCAGTCACTCAGCTGTATTGCAGACTTTTCCTTAAACCACCTTCACCCTACACCTTTCATTTTTACCATCTTTTCTTGTACAAAATAAACAGTGAGCCTCTAGCTTTTGTCTTCTACATCAGTTTTCTCCCACTGTATATTTCTTTTTGCTATATTTTTTGCCAGTTATCTTTAATTTTTCATCCTCAAACTTGCCCATTATGTTATGGGTATTTTCCTATCACAGACGTTCATTATTACTTTTTGCACTGTGTAAGTGAGGATTTGGATTCAGATCCCCTTCAGGTACTGTAAATCCCAGGATATTAAAATGTCTCTGGTACACATCCAGAAATATCTTTTGGAGAAATATGCTGGGATGTAAAAGTCAGCAGTCCTTGGCACCAGTACTGAACCCTCCCTCATTTTTATCTGACTTCCTGCAACTTGCAGCTACAAACAGGCTGATATTCCTAAGTGCTGTGAGTTGTAAGAGCCAATATTGTCCACCCATATTAACTCTGAGGCTCAGCTTTTTCATCTTCAGACTTCACCGCCATTAAGCCTATTCCCAGATCTGTTCTGGAAATTCAATTATTCCATCCTCAGTATCCTCTATTTTGTGGCATGGTTGCTGGACAGCTTATGAAATTAGAGAACACATTTGTGGCTCTGATCCTGAGTTACTTCTTGTACCTCAGGATGAGTAGTTGCCCAGTGAAGTATCAGCTGTGACCATTCACTTTCTATTGATGGATCCTTGGTGTTTATTCCCCCTTGATGGCTTATTGGTGTTTATTTCCCCTTCAAACCTGATTCTTTTAGGAGTCTGGTGAGACTCTTTCCTTTAATTGGAGACCCTATATAACATACATCTGAGCTTCAGTACCACCCTCACCACACAGGACAACTCTTTCATGTGTAGCAACCTAATTGCCAGTACAGTTTTCAGTAGCATTTACAATTAACCTCTTTTAACAGAACTGGGTTCACAGAAGTAGCCAATGGTTCCCCTGTCTTTTTGTGTGATGACTGCTTAGAGAGCAAAGGGCCTGGATACCTCTATTCAGGTTTTGTAAAAATGGTAAATAGATTGTGACCTATTTATCAGTAAGTATTTGTTGTGTGATGTTTATTTCAGTAAATTAATTCTGAAATGAAAGTAAAGTATTATAAATACAATTCAAAGTACTAGAAATATAATTCAAAGTATTATAAATACTATATATGTAGAGTATTATATTATAAGGAAGTAAATAAGCCTGGGACTCAATCTGGGAGGCCAGGTCTACTGGGGGCTGGTGGAGCTGGTCTGACAAAGGGAAGAGCTGTTTTGGTAAGAGGCTTGCCAGGCTGGTCAAGGAAACTTCAAACTAGATGTGCTGGGGGAGGGGAGCATCATTCCATCCCAACACACCCAGTCACTTGCCAGCACCTATAATAAATACTCTGAGCAATGTAGTGATATTTCAGCAGCTCCAGTCAATGAGCTGGTTTCATTTGGAGCTCGGATCAGATGCCTCTATACAAACACCTGTAGCACAGGGAACAAATAAGGGGAATGAGAGATGTGGGCACATCTACGGGTATGATATAATAGCATCACAGAGACATGGTGGGATGGCTCCTATGACTGGAGTGTAGGAATGGAAGGTTACAGGCTTTTTAGAAAAGACAGGCCCAGTAGGAGGGGAGGGGGAGTTGCCCTTTATGTTAGGGATAGGCTGGAGAGTACAGAACTCTGTCTGGGGACAAGTGAGCAGTTAGCAGTTTGCAGGTCAGGGTTAAAGGGAGAACAGCAATGGGAGACATTACTGTGGGGATATGTTACAGACCGCCTGATCAAGAGAACTCTGTGGATGAAGCACTCTACAGAGAGACAGGAACAGCCTCATGCTTGCAGACCCTTGTTCTCATGGAGTACTTCAACCACTGACATCTGTTGGAGCGACAGTACGGCCCGGCACAAGCAATCCAGGAGGTTTCTCGATTGCGTGGAAGACAACTTCCTTCTGCAAGCAATGAAGGAGCCGACGAGGAGAGGTGCTGTGCGTGACCTCGTGCTCACCAACAGGGAAGAGGGGGGCCGAGACTGTTGGTTGATATTCAAGGGTCACCTGCTACAAGCTCAGGAGTATTGCATCCCAACTAGAAGTAAGTGCAGCAGGAGGGCCAGGAGACCTCCTTGGATGGATAAGGAGCTGCTGAGGAAACTTTGAGGGGAAAGATAACAGGAAGGGATTCTATAGGTACATTACAAATAAAAGACAGACTAGGGACAACGTGGGCCCTCTCTAGAAGCTATCGGGAGAACTGGCTACACAGGATTTAGAGAAGTCTGAGGTTCTGAATGACTTCTTTGCCTCAGTCTTCACTGGCAAAGGCTCTGACCACACCACCCAAGTCTTGGAAGGCGGAAGCAGGGACTGTCCATCCGCGGGTCCTGAAGGAGCTGGCAAATGAAGTTGCAAAGCCACTGGCCATCATATTTGAAAAATCATGGCAATCAGGTGAAGTTCCCAACAACTGGAAAAAGGGAAATATAACCCCCATTTTCAAGAAGAGGAAAATGGATGACCCAGGGAATTACAGACCAGTCAGTCTCACCTCTGTGCCTGGCAAAATCTTGGAGCAGATTCTCCTGGAAGGCATGCTGGGGCACATGAAAAACAACAAGGTGCTTGGTGACAGCCAGCATGGCTTTACTAGGGGGAAATCCTGCCTGACCAATTTGGTGGCCTTCTGTGATGGGACTACAGAACTGAGGGACAGGGGTGGAGCAGTTGATGTCATCTAACTGGACTTGTGCAAAGCGTTTGACACTGTCCCACACAACATCCTTGTCTCTAAATTGGAGAGACATCAATTTGATAGGTGGACCACTCAGTGGATAAAGAACTGGCTGGATAACCACGCACAAAGAGGTCAATGGCTCAATATCTGGCTGGAGATCAGTAACGAGTGGTGTCCCTCAGGGATCGGTGTTGGGACAGGTCTTGTTTAATATCTTTGTTGCTGACATGGACAGTGGGATTGAGTACACCATCAACAAGGTTGCTGATGACACCAAGCTGTGTGGTTCAGTTGATATGCTGGAGGGAAGGAATGCCATCCAGAGGGACCTTGACATGCTTGTGAGGTGGGCTGATGCCAACCTCATGAAGCTTAACCATGCCAAGTGCAAGGTCCTACACCTGGGTTGGAGCAATCCCAGGCACAGCTACAGGTTGGGCAGAGAAGAGATTCAGAGCAGCCCTGCAGAGAAGGACTTGGGGGTGTTGGTCAATGAGAAAATGAACATGAGCCAGCTTCAGTGTGCGCTTGCATCCCAGAAAGCCAACTGTATACTGGGCTGCATCAAAAGGAGTGTGACCAGCAGGTCGAAGGAGGTGATCCTGACCCTCTACTCTGCTCTCGTGAGACCTCACTTGAAGTATTGTGTTCAGTTCTGGTGTCCTCAACACAAAAAGGACATGGTACTGTTGGAACAAGTCCAGAGGAGGGCCACAAGGATGATCAGGGGACTGGAGCACCTCCCATATGAAGATAGGCTGAGAAAGTTGGAGCTGTTCAGCCTGGAGAAGAGAAGGCTGCGTGGAGACCTCATAGCAGCCTTCCAGTATCTGAAGGGGGCCTATAGGGATGATGGGGAAGGACTATTCATTAGGGATTGTCATGACAGGTCAAGGGGTAACAGGTTAAAACTTAAACACTGGAGGTTTAGATTGGATATAAAGAAGAAATTCTTTACTGTGAGGGTGGTGAGGCACTGGAATGGGTTTCCCAGGGAGGTTGTGAATGCTCCATCCCTGGCAGTGTTCAAGGCCAGGTTGTGCAAAGCTTTGGGTGACATGGTTTAGTGTGAGGTGTCCCTGCCCATGGCAGGGGGTTGGAACTGGATGATCTTAAGGTCCTTTCCAACCCTAACTATTCTATGATTCTGTAAATACTAAATATGTAGTTCTTAATTTATAAAAGAAGTGTTCTTCCATCACCTGCCTGAAGTAAGAAATTATGAAATCTTGGGCTCCTTTTTCTCAGCTGATTCCCTCACTCTGTGGACTGCATGTCAGATCCTGACCTATTCTGCCTTTTTGTTTAGCTATCATTTGTTACTCTATCTGCTTTGATAGTGTATTTCCTTTCCAGGTATAGCTATAAATTTTCCCTTTATTCTGTAGTTATGCCTTAAAGGAACTATATAAATTTTAAATAATTATGACAATTTTCATAGAAACATGTCCTGGTTTTGGCTGGGATAGAGTTAATTTTGTCCCTAGTAGCTGGCACAGTGCTGTATTTTGGCTTCACCCTGAGAACAATGCTGATAACACACTGATGTTTTAGCTGTTGTTGAGTAGCATTTAACCCAATCAAAAACTTTTCAGTCTCATGCTCTGCTGGTGAGGAGGGGCTTGAGAAGCTGGAGGAAGCAGAGACAGGACACCTGACCAAAACTAGCCAATGGGGTATTCCATACCACAGCACGTCATGCCTAGTATATAAACTGTGAGGGAGTTACCTGGGAGGTCCAGATCACTACTTGGGTTGGGTTGAGTATCAGTTGGTGAGAGGTGAGCAAGTGTATTGGGCACCACTTGTGTTTTTTCCCTGGAGTGTGTGTGTGTGTTTATTCCTTCCTCTCTATTATTATTATGCTGTTATTTCAATTATTGAACTCTTCTTTCTCTACCTGCAGGTTTTTACATCTTTCCCCATTCTTCCTGGGTGTGAGGGAGCAAGTGGCTGGTGGCAGGGTGGGCTTAAGCAGTGACAAAACACTTTTTTATTCTCGACTAGACTCTCACTTAAAGTTACACAATATGTATAAATGCAATAGAGAAAAACAGGACCAATAATTTAATTAATAGGAATGTTAGGGGGTTTTATGTGCTGAATGCAGGGTGGATATCAAAGCATTAGCCCTACTGCCTAGTCCTTAACCCCCAAAAATACTTCCTACTCCCCAGACACATAGCTTCTAGAAAACAGGGTTCCTAATATGTGGGTTCATCTTCATAAACCATAGTTATTCCTGTAACTTAGATAAATATTAATTATAGCAGAATATCAGGTACTCTCTGTAACAATGTTTGGTGGTTTAGCATATCAGAATAATAAAGAAATGTTTCATGTCAATGTATGTAATAGTCCTATAGTAGTCACATCTTCCCTATGAGAGTGCTGAGGCGCTGGCAGAGGGTGCCCAGAGAAGCTGTGGCTGCCCCATCCCTGGCAGTGTTCAAGGCCAGGTTGGATGGGGCTTGGAGCAACCTGATCTCCTGGAATGTGTCCCTGCCCATGGCAGGGGGTTAGAACTGGATGAGCTTTAAGGTCTCTTCCAACTCAAACCAGCCTGTGATTCTGATTCTAGGGAGAATGATTCCTGAATCAAGCTCCAATTATCTAGATTGAAAATATAGGAAAGGTGAGTTTTGTCTTTTGAATCTATTAGCTTTTGACTTAAGAGCTAACAATTTCAAGTACACAATAAAGACTTAGGAGAAACCCACTAAGAAAAAAAAATATATATCTTAGTTGGAATTCTTGTATCCAAAACATCAACATTGTTTTGTAGCAATAGTTTTGTGAGCCAGTGTGGTGGTACAAATGAAATTATCTTGTAGTTGCAGCTCTGTTTCATTTGTTATACTGTTTCCGAGTAAATATACTTGCAAAATGACTCTTTTTACATTTTGCTAATGAAATTATGAAAATTCCACCCTTTTAAGACTGTATTTTCATCATGCAAATTTGTATGAAAAATTGATACTTGTGCCACGCATCAACAAACATCTTCATATGATAAGAAAGGAAAGAAGTTCTGTGTTTCTTGTGCAGCTTGGAGTGTGTTGGCTTGGGGTTTTTGTTTTGGTTTGTTTTTTTCTGGGTACCTTTAGCCTTCTTTGTGCTGTACACCTTCACAGGATTTTTTTTGCATTGCTACCACCTAATGGTCATAATGTCTTGCCTTAACTCTAATGGTAGTAATTTTGTCTTACTCATGTACAGCTTTCAGACAGAAACCATACAATGGCTTTTGTCTTTTGATCAAAAAATAAAATAGTAGTAAAATACTAAAATTACTGCCAGACTTTCATCAGCCAATTTTTTTCTGTTTGCATGGTACAGTCTTTTTTCCTCAGTGTTCCTGAATTTCTAATGATAAAGAGGGTTATGATTAATTTGCAGATAGAATAGCCCTTTTCTAAATGCATACTACTCAATAAATGAACAAGCTGCTAACAGTAATTAAAGTAATGTCATCCTGTGCTAAAATTGCTTGTGCTAATAAAGCTAATTGGCAACAGAGAGCATTAACTGTGATTAGTCATATGCATCTAATGTCATCACCAGTGCCTATAATTTTCTACATAGACGGAATTTCACATCTGTTTTAAATCACTTGTCTGTTGTCTGCCTTGGTGTTCTCTCCTATATTATTGTACCAAAGATTCTTTTACTACAATAGATGACAGAATAGTTGATTTTCTGTTTCAAAGAACTGCACAGCAGAGAACAAGATATGAAGCATTTCCAAGTCACTTATTCTGAAATAAATGTTTGTTTTCAGATAAATTCATAAATCTGCATTTTCCTTCTTTTGCATACAGTCTGATACCTACCACAGCACGTATATTATTTGCAACAGAACATTCATCTAATCAACTTAGACCCAAGCTGTATTTCACGGTAAAGCAAATGAGTCAAAAGATCTATTTTGCATCTGTTATGGAAATCTGCAAAAAATCACTATCAGGAAAACAAACTTTCCAGACTTTTGCACCATTTATGATAGACAAATACTTAGCTGCAAAAAGAACACTAATTATTTGCTGTGTCAATCCAAAAGGGCAGACCTAAAGTTATCAAGAACCAGGTGGCTGAAAATGCAGCTTTAGACACCAAAAATATACTACTTACTTTTTTTTTGCAGCATTCTTTTTTCATATTAGAAGGTTTCCTCACTTCAGTTGTTTTAGAGTTCACCAATCACTTCTACAAGTGCTTTTCACAAATTACATTTACTAGGCCTCTCTAATTCACACAGCTTTCTTTGTTCTCTGCCCAAATGGGTACCTATTTCTGAAAACACAAAGGTGTTCTTGAGTTCTTCAGCTGAGGGTTTTTAACTGTGCTGGATGGAGTAACTGTTTTATCTGACCCCCACCATTGGCTACACTTCCTAGTTTCCTTTTATCCAGCTGCTTAGAATTGTGGAGTGTGTTCACTTGATGTTTGGCCTCAGTGACTGTGTAAAAATGTAGAGCTATCATACCACCTCAGGATCGGCAAAGGCAAACCAACTGATCTCAGCTTGCAGAGAGATGTATAGATAAGAGTAAAGGGAACATCTGCTCTTTGAACAGCTCCAATGAGCCTTTTTTTTTTTGTTTTGCTGCAATTACCTGGCTTTTTCCACTTCAGATTTCAGGTGTCTGTCCATTACTCACAAAGCTACCTCCTTGCTTGTGATGTTTTTTAATCCCATTTCAGAGCATGACTTTTTTCATTATTCTTCATTTTCTAAGACTAAGTTCCAGATCCACTCATAAAAATACTCATAATTCTGGAATTTGTCATGCTATTACTCATATGAATTAAGATGCATCACTATGACCCGCCCTGTGGTTAATGTGACATTAATGTCAGTGCCCTCACCCTTTCACAGAATCATAAATTTCACAAAATAAGTTAATTGCAAACATATGAAGAGTCTAATACTTACCCATATGAAAGTCTTCTTAATCAGACTCAATTTCTTGGATTGGATAGGCCACATTTTGTTTTGTTGAGTTTTTAGTTTTTTCAAGAGATCCAGTAGAAATCAAAGATACAAATTTGAAATCCCATCTAGAACTGCAGGTATCAACATTTATTTTGTCAGCTGATAACACAACCTTCATAATTCATTCAAAAGGTCTGAGTGACATGTTTGGGAGCTCGGAGGAGTTACCATATTGGCTCGCTTTTACGTGTGCTTCTCAATTTCAGAAAATGTTCTTTAACTTTCAGATGACTTAGGTGGCAAAACCCTCCCATTTCTGAGAGGCCAAAGTGGTCCTGTTCTGGTTTCGGCTGGGATATAGTTAATTATCTCTCTAGCAGCTGGCGCAGTGCTGTGCTTTGGCTTTAGCCTGGGAACAACACTGATAACACACTGATGTTTTAGCTGTTGAGTAGCACTTACCCCAATCAAGGACTTTTCAGTTTCATGCTCTGCCAGTGAAGAGGGGCATGATAAGCTGGGGGGAAGCAGAGACAGGACACCTGACCCAGACTAGCCAAAGGGGTATTCCATACCACAGCACATCATGCCCAGTACAGAAACTGGGGGGAGTTACCCAGAAGGCCCAGACCACTGCTCAGATCAGGCTGGGTATTTGCTAGCGGGTGGTAAGCAACTGTATTGTGTATCACTTGTGTTTATTGGGTTTTATTCCTCTCTTTTTCCTTCTTGTTACAATTATTATTTTTCTATTTTACTGTTGTTATAACTATTAAATTGTCCTTATCTCAACTGACCTTTTTTACCTTTTTCTGATTCTTCTCCCCATTCCAGTGGGGCAAGGGGGGAACTGAATGGCTGCATGGTGCTTGGTTGACACCTGGGGTTAAATCATAACAAGTCCATGTAGACCTGGAGATTTCTGATTTTTGACAGCTTGGATAACTTTACAGTACCCAACTCCTTTGTAATGGCAGCAGTATTCATAAGAAATAGGCACCGTGTCTGCTTGGGCACATAAAATCAGTAACCCATCTCCAAGGAATCTCGACAAAAAGAGCCCCAAGCTTTTGCCTGTGTATCACCACTAAAAACCACTTCATCCACTATGGTGAACTCAGATACTGACAAGCCCTGCGCATGATGCACAGTTAGGACTTCTGGTCTTGTGGATGACAGAGCATTTGCAAAAATGTTTTACAACCAAAGACTTCAGGACCCAAGTTTAGGTGCTCTTTCATCTCAGTTAGAGAAATATATGATCACTATATGGGCCATGTAGCTAACAGGTGGACCATTTACCGGATATTTTAATCATTGATCAGAACTGACATGCATCTGAGGCATTTGTAGGATAATCATATAGTAGTTACTTAATTCCTTGGCATTCTTCTCATCACTGCTTCTTCATACCACCCTTCGCAGATTGAAGTTTTGTCATTTTATGTTCTAAACGATTTATGGTTCTTGCCCTCACTTCGGATCTTGCATCCTACATATTTACCATTTACTGGTCTAATGGATAAGTAGAGGAGTAAGGGGCAAATTGACCTGCCTGAGAAAGAAGAGCAATACACCACTACCTATGTAACTGCTGTCCAATTTCCCAGAATATCACATTTTATTTGTATTAATTGTTCTCCTGATTAGTAAGCAAGAAATTTGCAAGTGTAACTACAAAGCCCATCTTTCTCTCACATTACCTAACATAGATACTGATTCAGTCCATCATCAAAAGACTGGTGGAACAGGAGTAAGGAGTATTTTAGGGAAAGAAAAACCAAATAATTTTTGATGGAAAAACTATCTGTATAATTCAATTTTTGTTAATGCAACTATATGGCTACACTAGCCAGCTATTTCCCTAGGCTTTCCCAATAACCACTGGAGATGAAAGTTCCTCTGCAGGAACACTGAATCTACCTACTGCAGCTCATGAATGCTGCTTTTTCAAATATAAAAACAATTATCAGACTAAATAAATATGAGAAGGTATTAATAGATGCTAATTAAACATCACTCAAATCATTAGTATCTATTAATAGGTGCTAAAGCTTAGACATCAGTCCAAGCTTTAGATATGAGAAGTGTCAACACAATGTTATCAGTAAGTAAAACGCAAAAGTGTTACCCTGGTCATCATTTAAATGTATTTTCTACAGCAAATGTTTCACCAACACAAAAGTGTCAATTCTGAATAAACCTTAGTTTAATTACTTCGTTAACAGTTTTTACTTAAGTGCATGGGGAACATTACAAATTCCCTGACAGAATCCCAGTACTACAGACAAGACTGCTGATTTTCAGGGCTTTTTTTGGTACTTCTTTTTTCACCATGGAGTTAGCCCACACCAGGCAGATGATTCTGGTGTACTTCATATAAACTTTTATTGTAAGATGGAATTGTCCAGCTTTTCCGTATTCTTTCAAGTCCACAAGTGTCATAGATCGATATGAGTGATTATAGACTGATGGTTTATATGTGTAATTGAGGAATTTCACTATGCTGTTTATTATAATTTATTATACTAAAAATTTATGAAAAAGTTTTTTTCCTTACAGTTTATGAAAAGGCAAGTGTATCTTTTAATATCAAGTTAGCAGCTGTTTGAGAACATGCCACCACTATTGACTCTCTGAAGTCATTAACAGTTGTAAACCTGATGGAAAGAAAAAAAGCTTTAATCTCAAACCCATTTAAATATTGATATTTTTATTTAACACCTGTAATCTATTACAAACAAGTCTTTATCTTTAAACTGAACAAATGTCTTCATTTAAAGTAGTAAAATATACTATAGGAAATGCTTCAGAATACTTTAAATCCTTAGAAAATGGGTACAAATGCAGAGTGGAAAGAAAAGCAGAGTACATGCGATGGGACAAGCAGTCACGTTTTCCCTTCTGGTGACAGTGCAACTTGGCTGTGCAGTTCCAAGTTTTGAAGTGTTGGCTACTACCAAAGGGAGCTATTGAACTGTGCTGAGCCTCAACTTCTGCAGGGCATGAGGACCCTGCAAATTAAAACTCAAGCTGAGCTTTGAGTCACAGGGGCTGGAAATATGGGGACCCTGCCATCCCTTAAATGTTCTGCATCATCTCAGGCATCAGGTCTCAAGCAGGCCTCTCTCCACTGCCCAGCTGTCAGTTCTCACTCCTCTTGCAGCACAACAGGCCCTTTTCTTCCCCATAAATGCACAGGGCCCCACACAGGAAAAATACAGCCAATTTGTATTTCTAACATTTTGTTAGTTTTCAAGAAATGGGTAAGGGAGGAAAAATAAACATGAATTTAAGCACAGATAACCTGGAATTGTGCTGTTTGCAACTCAGAAGTTAAACTGAGCTACTCACACAGCATGTGACAGTACCACAGTTCCAGCTGATCTGGCATGCTTAAAAATGGGTTACAGAGGGTGAAAAGAAAAAACACACCACCTTGGAATCTAGGGTGCAAGAAGTCTGAGTCTAAAGGCTCAGCAGTAGGCAAGTTTTGGGTTGCTTAGATATTAGCTATATTTCACATTACTATTAGAAATAAACTAAGCAGTTCTGACCTAGTTCCTCATTGTGACAAAACTGCAGTATACCAAATCATATCAAAGAAAAAGGTAGGGGTAATGCATCACAGATGTGGTGATGTACTCAGGTTTTTGCTTTTGCTTTGCAGATGCAAGGCACTGCAGTTGTATAGATAGCTGGTAAACTGAAGATGAAAGATGTAGAACTTCTTCCAGCACAACTTAACTCTTCAGATATGGGGTAAGAACAGCTTTATTTCAGTTACATCTACTGCCTGGATTTGTATAATATATGCCATTTCTGAATTTTAGACCTATTATCAATTACAAACTGGGGTGCTAATAGTGCATGCTTTTTTGACTGTTACTAGTAAGTTATTTTATCCAGATCTATTAAAAGCCTTCAGCTAATATAAACTAACGCTCACCAGTCTGAGGCAAATTACTGGACACAAAGCAGCAGCAGGAGGAATGAAGTGAAATTCCAGTCTTCGTTAGACAGCTCTGTAGCAGAGGTGTTTTGAATTGCCTCGTTCAGCTTTTGACATACATGCTTTTCCTTATCAGCCTTCATCTCTATTTAGCTTCTAACACCCATTTGCTTCATAAATACCTATGTCTTAAATAAATGTGATTTTTGCAGTTCTAATAACAGCTCATTCTATCTTTGCAGTCCCCAGTCTTAATTCTGTGAAATCTTTAATGAGACATCAGGCAAAAGAGAATGCCACATACAATACTGCCAGGATTCTTAATGCATAGAAAGCATGAGCTAATCAAACTGTACAATGTATCTGTCACCCTATTTGCAACTGTCATCGTTTGAGTGTAGAAACCCCCATTTCTGGCACTGCTCTTTTTCCTTGGGTTCTGTAAGAAATTATCCTGACAAAGCCCTCACACAAAAGGGATGTAAGTACCTTAAAATGAAGGGTACCAGGCAGCGTTGACATGATTCTGCTTTCTCCTCCACTATGGAAGAGTAAGAGGAATTTGTTTCAAAGTTCAAGTACTATACATCCACTGCCACTATAGATACGGCTATGGCAGCAGCAAAGCAGTGAGCAATCCTTACATATATATTCAGTAAGCCAAAAATGTAATAAATGTATATCAGCTTAGTAGTAAATATAATTACTTTGTTCCTCCTCAACAGCAAAGCTGTAGTTAATAGAAAAGTTTGAATTTCTAAAACATTCTTAGAGATTTGTAGCACATCAAGGCCCTTCTGTGCTTACAGAACAGTAATTCTTGCCCCATTACACTTTCCACTCTGAGGTCAAAAAAGCTTTTTTGTCATGAGAACATGCAGTGAAGATTGTCAAATGTAGCAGTATTCAAGCAGAGACATACTAGCATGGGACAAAGCTGGAGCTAATCAAAAGTCCAGAGGCCATATTAAGTCCTATAGTCATATACGTCCATGGAATACCTTGGTGATACACACGGCTGGGTGTTATGACAGTCTCAAAATAATCTAAAAAATTAACTAATTACCCCTTCAAAAATGCCATACTATCAGTTGTATCATTTGTGATATGTAAGATTAAATCTGCAGTCCTCACAGCAAGTCTACAGAGAAGTCTCAAGATTATTGATGTAATTAGAAAACTAGATAACCCTGTTTTTTTTTTTTGTCTAGCAGCAGCTACCGTTTGAATTTCTCCATCTTCACATTCCAAAGGGTCAGATTTCAGTACGTAACACTCAGCCCATATATAGATTGGTAAGGGGCAAATTGACCTGCCTGAGAAAAAAAAGCAGTACACTGCTACCTATGTAACTGCTGTTCAGTTTCCCACAATATCATAGAATTGTTTTCTCAGTCTTCACATTCCAAAGGGCCAGATTTCAGCACATAATACTCAGCCCATGCCATCAGTATAAATAAGAACAACTTATTCAGAGGATTCAATTAGAATCATAGAATCACAGAATAGTTAGGGTTGGAAAGGACCTTAAGATCATCTAGTTCCTGGGCATCCTGCTTCTTTCTTCTAGCGCATCTCACAACTTCATCTTTTCCCCTCATAATTAACTTGAGACAAGCATCATGGCCATGGATTATCTGAAGAAAGTTCTCCCAGGAGCACAAGTCCATCCTGAGGTTCTTGTTTACATCATTTGCCTATTATTTTACCTAGCCAGCTAGAAAGATTCAACTTTATTTTTCTAGCTCATTTAAAGTGTGGCAATGACCAAAAGGAAACAAAATCTTTCTTGAGATGTAGATTTTTGAATCTCCTTCACCTTCCCTCAAAGCTTAACTTCTTAATTTATCTGCCTTACTTCTTTCAAGCCAGTATCTTGACATATGCAATACAGATGATCTTCTCATTTGACTCTGTTGCCTAACTTTGGTGTCAGACTTTGAACATTTGTTACCATGAAGAATTTCTTGCTCCTAATATATGTTTTAGTGTAACTGACATATCTAATGTCTGTATGAATGTGCCACACTGCTCCAACACCGCTTTCCTTATTCCTCTCCAGACACATGGCACAAAAATGCATTTGGAAGTAACAGCTACCTCTCTCACTGAAGGTACTGTTTACTTACTGTTTACTTACTCATTCAGAACATAGTTCACACTTTCTCATCTAACAGAAAAGAATGTTGGAAGACAAGTGAAAGAGCATCAAGCATCCTCATATGCAAATTCAAGCTTAACATTACCATTAACCTGCACCTAGTTTTATGATGAAAGCCTCGTTCTGATATACTCTCTGTTCTACATTGTAATTGGAGACTTGTACTAAGCATGCTTTACCACATAGATAAAGCTTCCTTCAGAGCTCGGCCATCTCAAAGGCAGGAGCAGGAGGTCCTATATGCAATGTGCTATCTGTAAGCCACTGGTCTCTGGACTTGGTGCAAAGTCAAGGGCAATTTGTTCTTCAGGCAGAGGCTGGGAAGCCCCTAGAGAACCACCCGTATGAGTGTACTTCATCTGGACTACTTTCAGAATTCACTAGACCACTCCTTAGAAAAACTGGGGGCCTGTTCCACCCCATCAGAGACCTTCCATTCTCATACAGGATGTCAGGATGGTTTACATCTGTGCAACACCAAATTCAAAAATGTTCTTGAGGACAACACTGATGGCAGTTGCTGAAGTAACTAGGTTTCACCACTGAACTGAAAAGAATTTAATGCAGCATGCAGAAACACAGCAGTTAATAGATTAACAGCATCAGTACAAGTTTATAGATGAACCACTGCCATTCCATCACTTCTGGTGGAAGCCAATAGTGTTGATTCAGTAATTACAAATACAAATTCTTGCCTCAGTTTCTGGGAAGTTATAAACACATCAGCAAAAAGGCTCAAGTAGTTGGACTATGATGGAAACAGAGAAATCTTCTTTAACAGAAGGTGAAGCTGGTCTCAGAAATCAGACACCAGTTCCTTCTCCCGTCATGTTACACTCAGGTTGGTCAGAGACCACTGAGTGTCTACACATGTAAGGATGGGACCTTAAAAACATTTTATACTTACTGAAGCGCTTCAGAATGGGCTGTACCATAGGCACTACTACCTTTCTTCTTCCTAATATTCTATAGATCACGGAATTTAGAAAATGCACCACACACACTGCAGCTAGACGTGTTAAGAGAATATACTCTGCCTACTGATGTGTGTGCATACAATTGACTACCTATATTATACAGCTTAGTTAGAAACTGTCTTAAGTGCTTAGACATAGCAATAAATATGAATTATGTATGGATCACATAAATTACACACTTAAAACAATTTAAGTATTGTGAAGTCACCCACCACTTGAGTTCAATGACTTGTTTTTAGAGTACTTCAAAATAGACAGCATTGAAAAGAGCTACAAACTTCGTCAGCCCTTTTACCTTTTTAAGCTACTTAATTCCAAAGAGACCCTGAAGAAAGAATAGGACCCCAAAATCCTGTGAACATCTCACAATTCTTAGTTACATTTTCTCATTTGAATGTTGGCTGATCAATATGCACAGGCCCTCTGCTGTGCATACTGATCAAAAGCAAAACCCTTGTAAATAAAAAGCACATGTCAGAACACTGGCTTAGCAGTGACTACACAACAACCACCCTCTTTAACAAGTACAGCACTAGTGTTTCTAGAAAGATAAAGCAGGAAAAATGTTCTGGAGAACTCTGGCAAAAACAAGGTCACTTGAGCTTTAGCAGGCACTCAGTAGGCTTATCTTAGCAATTTTGTGCCACCGCCTGATACAAATACCACCAGAAGACAATCAACATCTTTACTTATGATCTGGATGACAGCGTCAAGTGCACCCATAGTAGATTTGCAGACAACGCCAAGCCAGGTGGGAGTGTTGATCTACTGGAGGATGATAGGAAGGATCTGCAGAGGCATCTGCACAGGCTGGATCCATGGGCTATGGCCAACAAGGGTCCTGCACTTTGGCCACAACCCATGCAACGCCCCAGGCTTGGGGCAGAGTGGCTGGAAAGCTGCTCATTGAAAAGCACCTGGAGGTGCTGATTGACAGAGCTGAACAGGAGCCAGCTTGTTCCCAGGCAGCCAAGAAGAACAGCATCCTGGCCTGTATCAGCAATACTGTGGCTCTCAGGACTACGGAAGAGACCATCCCCCGGTACTTGGCAGTGGTGAGGCTCCATCTCAAGTCCTCTGTTCAGTTCTGGGACCCTCACTACAAGAAAGACACTGGGGTTCTTGAATGGGTCCACAGAACGTCAACAGAGCTGCTGAAGGGTCTGGAGCTCAAGTCTGGTGAGGAACAGCTGAGGGAACTGAGGGTGTTTAGTCTGGTGAAGAGAAAACTCAAGGGAGACCTTATTACTCTACAACTACCAGAAAGGAGGTTGTAGCAAGGTGGAGGTTGGTCTCTTCTCTCAAGTACCAGGTAATGGCCTCAAGCTGTGCCAGGGGAGGTTTAGATTGGGTATTAGGAATTTCTTCTCCAAAAGGGTGATCAGACATTGGTACAGGCTGCACAGGGAAGTGGTGGAATCACCATCCCTGGAAGTGTTAAAAAACTACGTAGATGAGGCCCACAGTGATACAATTTAGAAGTGGTCTTGGCAGCTCCAGTGTAATGGTTAGACTTGATGATCTTGAAGTTGATTTCCAACCTAGTTGATTCTATGAATGAGATTCTTTGAACTATCCTGTTGTCTTCTCAGTGACTACCTGTGAACTCACTGAACAGGGGGAATGCTTGATTAATTAATGTTAGTCAAGAAGACAGTTTACATTTTTACTTCAGTAGAATAATCTTGCTATAAAATCAAGTACAACAATTACACTTAAAGAAGTTTAACTGGTTAAATAGGGCATGAATCATGAACTCTGCCAGGTAACAGAGACATGGGTCTGAAGAGGCAATGAGCTTCTTGCAATGAACTCTTGCTTGAGTAGAAGAACTTTACCAGAAGAGTGCTGAGATAAATCCCTTGCCTCATCAACTGACATTTTTATGCTTTTATGCTTTTTTTCCATCTTACTCAGTTTCGAGTGACTGAGCCTCTATGAACTTCAAAGAGCACAAAAATGTGCAATGCTTGTTTCATCCTAGCTGCTGCTAAATGATCTGTGCTGTAGGAAGTAAAACCTGTACAAACATATTGGACTTTAGTCCATCTTGCAAATGCATTAAAATACCTTTTAATAAAGATAACTCAAATTCCATTGCAAGCAAATAAAATTTGATTAAATAGGTTGGATAGCACAGCCATTCAGAACTATTCTCCAGCTATGTTCAAACCTTTGTAAACCTACCTGAGCAGCATAAAGTGTTACTAAAAAAAGGCAAAAGGTGCGTACACCCCCCCCATCTGCCATAAAACCTTCAAAACACACCTCCAAAGCTTTCTTTTCAAGTTCAGGATTCCCATACAAGTAATAATAAAGTTAGCAAGTAAAAAACATCCTACATCTCCTCAGAAAAACTCACACTACATCAAATCTAGGTTACATCCCAGGCTTAAATTCCGCCCCCCCCAGCAGTTAAACCCAACAATAATTGCAATAGTACACAGGAATAACCTTTGAATAGTACAGGAATTAGCATTAGGTAAGCCAACCTAGTTTACCTCTACTGCACCCTTTAATTAGAAGGCAAACTACACTGAGAGGTAAATTCCACTCACCACAACTCCTCACACCTCCACTCAACTGGTATTACCTATCAGGAATGGAAGGAAGTGGGACAAAATTCTCCCCCCTTTTCAATTTTGGTTATTTTGATTATTCAATTTTGAGATTATTAACTAGATAGTGGACAGATGTGACCATTAGCAGAAGGAAGAACAACATACTAGAGAACTGTGCTGAACTGCAGACAACAGGGCTGAAACAGTTTCAAGTCATTTGCTCCTAGTATCTCCATCACTTTTAAGAGCTATGTAGCTAGATAATCCAACTTGTTTGCAAGGGACAAATAGCTCCACTGAAAAGGACAAAAGTTTTGTTCCTTACAAGAGTCACTTCTGTAAGCCAAAACACTGCTTTCCTGTGTACGGAACTTCTACTTGGGTTGCAATTCATATGGTGAAATGAGTGGTTTTGTTTCCAAACCTGCTTGTTCAATAACAGATCAGAAAGTGGTAAGAGGACAGCTGCCATCCTTAAAGCTAATACGTAAAACATTTTTGGTCAAGCTCATCTGGAAATAATTCTGAAGTAAAAAAGCAACTTAGAAACTGATTAGAGATTTCATCACCTATGAAGAACAAAGAAAAGGACAGCCAGAGTTACCAATTCCACCTGTGATACTGTGGGTTCCGCCTCCCCCCCCTTCATTTTCAAACAACTTCTGTTTGCAACAATTTGCAATGATGAGTGGCACTGAAATTTAATGTAGAAAATGCAACAGGAAGCAATAAGGGCAATGCCATTATACATATGTAGTTTTTGTTTGTTTTATTATTTCTGTATGCAATGTAATGTTTAGGCACGTTGCTTGGGACGCCTTCTAAAATAAATCATTGGCCATTGTTTAGAGTATCCTTTTGGCTTTAAATACTGGTCAGGAAAACAAATGATGTAAAAAATAAATGAATAAAACTATTACAGAAACAAAAAATGATTTGCATCTGAAAGTGCAGGAGGTGAAGTACTTTAACCCTTTCACCAGACAAGGTGGCAATATACACTATATTGCTTCTGTTTGTTTGAGAAGGCTGTTGGAATTTTACACTGACATAGAAAATTATAAATTACACAGAATTAGTTTCCATAATCACTATATATATATACACAAACCAGCTGAGAAAAAACTGGTTAGAACATACAAATGAAAGCCTCACACAGATCAGTACAGTGAAAATAACAATTAACATGCTCTGCTGCCAAAATTTGTATTAAAAACACTATATACTTTCAAAATGCATGTACTGTAATTGCATTAGCAGCACAGGCATTTATTTCATTTATTTGACTTGTCTAAAAGGTTTATAGCGTTTTAAATACGCAGATTGTTCTGAAATGTTCCATTGTATAATGCTTGGTATTAAACTAAATCTTGGTGAATGGGTTAAAAGGCAGGTGAATCACAAACACAACAAGCCATGTGCACTTCAAATATTCTAGTGTTTCACCTGTAAGGTATTGTTTCAAGCAAACAAGACTTAACAGAACATATGGCTTTACAGTAACATCAATTTGTCAACTAAGTTGTAGCAATAAATACTTAAAATCTCTACCAATAGACTTACATTTTTGATCTGTTCTGAACAATACAGAAAACAATTACTGATTAAAAAACCTGTTGTAAAATGCTGAACACCAAAAAATTCTTATGTAAATCACTTTTGTAAGCTAAACCAACCAAAATAACATTTATAGGGCATTTCAGTTTCAGAAGAAACATGAATTAATTTTTTTCTTTTTACAAGGTGAAAAATGTATGAAAACTGCTAAATACTTTGGTCACACTAATTGTCAAATAGTAATGTCTCAAATACATTAGATTTGTGTATTCACTTTTTTTATAAAACTATTCTTACAGCCATTTTAACTATAGTAACACTACTGTCATCATTACGTGGGTAGCAGGATCTTATTTCACAGGCCACCCATTATTTAGAACAATACAATATAAACATACGCAAAAATTATTGGTATTTCTCAATGTGCAATATTTTTACACTTATGAATTTCTGTACAATGTCTTAAAATCTAGAATATAAATGTTGCTGGTCCTGATCCCTTGCGAAATTAGTGCAGCAGTGACTGGCTTCAACAGGGTCTAGATGAAATCCTCAAAGAAACACTCAAACACCTGGATATCAGTTCATTTTCTTCAGCCAAGGTAGTAGACATCACATATCATACAGGGCCATTAACAGACGCCTCTCCTAAATGGGTGTGTTGATCAGTCCTAAGAGGCCAAAAAAAGATGTAAGCATACAAAAGAAAGATTCAAAACAAATTTGGGTAGGTGCAAAAAAACCTCCCCACAAAACAACAATCCCAGATCATGTGTAGCATGACCCCTGAGCTGGAGCATTAGCTTATTATTAGCTTATGCTTCCTCTCATCCCATTTATTTCTGAAGTCCCCATTGCCTAATTAAGCATAGCACTTTAATTTGCAGAGGTGATCTCAGTTGAGTGTTTGGTCTTTATTAACTGAGCTACTAAGTGATCTCTAGACATGTGATACAACTCCCCAAGAGAGCCACTGATAAAAAGCACATTTATGATAGTTCTCCAAATCTTACTTCAAAGTAAAATGTAATACCAGGTGTATTTAAGGTTGCATGTCAACGTAAGCAGCTAAGACAACAGGAGAAACAACAGCACCTTAAGAAAAGCCCCAAATCCTGCTTTAGTTCCTAATCTAATCTACAAACTGCTATTTTACAAGTACTTTGAATGTCAGTCCATTAGCAAGAAAAGTTCATAAATATGGAGGAAAATAAGGAGCAAACCTGCAAAAGTGAAAACAACAACAGTATATACATTTCTAGATAAGAAGTTAAATGTAAACATGAGCTTAATTGTTCTGGACTAACACAAAGACTAAATCAGTAGTGCATGAAAATATTAAGAATTGTAAGCAAGAAAGGCAAAAAGTCTCAACTGCCATTCAGTACAGTCTACTGAATACATTTGAAGAGTCCCTTATAAAATATAAACCCATTTGGAACTACATATGAGAAAAGTTACCTGTAACTCCTGTTCTCTGATGGTGTACATCACAGAGAAGCCACTCTTGGGTCCGTGCTCTACATGCACATGACCAGCAGGAGTCCCCTAGCTAAGTCTTTGGCTGCTAAGCTCTAAAAACACTTTTTAAGAAAAATATGTACACATTAGACAAATGACAGACAGAACTAGACAAAAGTAAACACTTTTTAGGGAAACAGAAACATAAGAAGTAATTGCTGCATGGACAAGAAGTCTGATGGTCCACACTGCAGTAAGTCACTTGTTAACTGGAAAGAAGTCCATGACAGTCATCTTGCAGAGATTGCTGGCCACCAGCCAAAGACCTACCTAGGGGACTCCTTCCACTAGTCATATATGCATGGAGCCCCAAAAGCACAATTATAGTTATCTTTGTATTTATACTGCGTTTATATGAGTTTCTGCTGTGACAGCCACCTTTAGAGAAAGCCCTGAGATCCACTGCAGCCAGCAGGACTCGAGAGCAGGAATCCATCGAGATTCCATGCGACTCCAGAGCAACGCAGCCAACTGCTGGCTCCGAGCACCCCCTGTTGGTTCACACAAGCATCTTCACTCAGAAGGCAATCGGCTGGTTCCCAACGGCTTCTTTCCTACAACTTGATGCTTATCAGCATTAAAACCACCGTCTTGATAAAAACAGTACCTCCAGATAACAAAGAGGCTGTGAGAGACAGTTTAGGGGTTTCCCACTTTAACCAAGGATACATGATTGTTTTGTTATTTTTTTTTTCTTATTAGAATCCACTTCTCGATTAAATTAATGGGATTTATGCAGAGCGAGAAGTTCTCTCTTACAGGAGAAGGTAGCAGAGTTCTAGTGTAACAGCCAGTACCACAGAGGTAAGACATACTAGTCCATAAACAAGCCTAAAATCCAGAACTTGTATTTGTCAAACATGCTTGCATCTTTCTTAGTTTGCATACAGTATAACCAGAACATGTAGTTCTTCTGCATTGTATACAGAGCTGTCCTCAGTATCTTTGCTTACAAAAGCATTTCAATTTTACCTTCGCTAGAAATCCAGACACAGTGCCCGTAAAGTCTTCAAAAATTATTACTTTCACAGGATTTGTGAGAGAAATACTGCATTTCTCTGATAGTTTAAAATCTATTAAAGTCAAGAAACAACAGCTTTTAAACTATTAAAAACATCTAATTAAATACACATTTAGAAAATGTGTATGCATATTCTGAATTCTGATTTTCTGAAACATACCCGTTTATGGGCAAAAGTGACTTCTATAATTGCTTCTAATTAAGTAAAATCCTCTGTCCCTTCAGAACATACTCCTATTCAGAGTATCCTCACCTCCTCAAAAAGAAGGCAGCATACCCAGCTCTGATCCCTCAAGCCTTACCCTGCAGGAAGAGAAGCAGACCCTACAGATTATTCAAGAGCTTAGCAAATACACACTTAGATTTTTCTACACAGGGTTTTCTTTGAGACAGCACAGTTCCTCTGGGCGCCCTTGAACTACATCTCAAGCAGGAAAATGTAGCATACCCCCCTTTGTCTTACCACAAAAAAGCAAACCTATGGGATTATTCCTGATGTTCAATAAGCAGTTGGTAGTGCCAGGAAACCAGTGAACTCTTGCCTAGTATTAAAGAATTTAGGAATACCTAAGTTCCAGAGCAAGGTCTTTACCGAATATTGCCTTCAGTGGTCAAAGTCTTCTCATCTACTTTAAGCTCTTGATTGTTTCAGGCTTTTAAGATAGAAGATGAATCCTGCTCTGACTAAACTCTAGAAAGCAGCTCAGGTATGAGACATCTGCGTTAAGCATTTAGAATATTTGGTGATTAATGTGATGCTCTATGTGCATTTGATTTTGATGAAGCCAATTTTAAGTTGGGAGGCAAAAAACATCCCAAAAATTCATACTGCATTACTGTTCTCCAAGACTGCACTAGTAGCCAGATGCCAAAAAAAAAAGCCAAAACCAATAAATCACAAACCCTTCTTTCCTCTAGTAAGTGTGCTGAGCAATCCAGGCTGCTTCCATATTTCAGAAAAGTTTTAGTTGAAACAAATTATTTATGTACTTTGAATAATCTTCACAAGTATTCAAATTAACCTCCGATGAAGACTAGAGTACAAACAAGAACTGATACACAATCAAGCAAGCACAACTTAAGGCATCATTTCCTTTCCTTACAGCTGAACTAGTTAGTGGACATCCCCAAACTGTTTTATGGTATAAAACTTTGAAAAAAAAAAAAAAAAAAGTAGACCTAACTTACATAAATTTTCAGGACAAAGTTAATCTTATTCCCCCCTTTTAGATTATCTTCTTTTAGATTATCATTTTCACAACCTTATCTGTTCACTATTCTAACTTGACAACATATCACAAAACAGAACAGGGATATTTACAACACTTGGCAAGACAAACAGTACAAGGCAAATACATTTCTGACAACTCAAGACACTTAGAATCAACAGTAAATATAAATTATGTGAATTTTATAAACAGATGCAAGCACATGTTTGTATCAAGCCAATAACAAACAGGAATTCATTAATCTCTTTACATAAGTTCTATTAGAAAAAGTTGCGAATTGGTATTTATAGTGTTGAAAGCATCCTTAAATGCAGTTACCTCTGTTCTGGACTGCTGTTAGTAGGCTGCAGAGCTGAAGACGCCTCTTCTGTAACCTCTGCATTCTCTTCTACTACATATTTACAAGAAGCTTCCTGCGAGGTAGACAATTTTCCTTCCTCACTTAGAAATAAAGAAAGAAGTTTACTTGTAGGGAAATTTCAGGCAACAGGAGAAAACTGGGAGACAGGTCTGTATTTCACATGCAAATGGATTTTAAGTTATGATTGCAACATGAAGATCAAGCATATGGCTCTAGACTTTACAAACACCTAATAATAATGCACTGGTGTTTATGTCCATTAAAACTTGGCTGGGTAAAAGGGCAGGAATTACAATGATTACAAATAAAAATCAGAAAAGAAATAAGGAATGTGTGTGATGCCTGAAGTGGTAACAAACACAACCATGATCCTTTACTATACATACCGATAGGATTTCAACACTCTGAAGCCAGAAGTATGCAAAAATGGAAGAAAGTATAAAAGAAATCAAGATTCCCTCAGAAACTGGCATTAATAAAGTCTGTCCATGGAACATATCAGCAGAATCATTAACTCATCACCATCTTCATTAATCTCCCTAATAATTCCACAGTGAGATATGATGTATAGGTTATGAGGTACTAAGACTGCAGCCCAGATTATTTCATGAACATCCCCAGGGAGACAAAACCAAACAATTCAGTGAAAAAGCAGTACACTCACTACAAAATGCATTACCATGTAACTAGGCACCCTCAAAAGTAATTAGCAAACAAATACTTGTGTTTTGTCTCCAATTCAAAGCTTTTCTGCCTCTATCTTACACACTCCCACCTCAGTCACACCATCATGAGTGCACTGTGATACAAATTTGACCATATACATGCAAGAGATAGTTATAAGGTATCTCTGAAGTAGACACAAACATCAACCTTACACTTCTGTGGCAACAAACCTATTTATGCAAGAAATTATGAACATCTTAAGGCTACTGATTTTTCTTCCTATTCTTACGTTCCTCCTTTCAACCAATCCTTTAAATTTCAATGAATCATTTTTCATCCTGTCCCTCCTTATATCTGCGAAGCCTGCAAGAAACAGTCTTTTGCATTGCAAACTCTCACAAAGATCCAGTTTTTCCCATCTGAGCTCTCCATCTCATTTGCCTTACTAATGCTCTTTGCATTTATTCGAAATAAATCACTTGTCACCATCACCATCAGAACTGATCTCCTAATTTTTATTTTTTTAAAAAGGCATGCTCTCTACTAGCATTCTTCATTTTGAACTCAATTCAGAAACCATATTCTTGAACTTTGCGGCTTTCCAGAAAAACAAACAAACAAACCCTAGTGTGCCTATGATGCTCCTCCTCCCCTCAACATTGACTTCAACACCATCAGTTTTCTATTGGCAGAAACAGATACAAAGCTTAGGTCTGGAAGCATCCACTTTGGCATATTTGAAAGTTGAAGAAATCCACTTCAGCACTGAATCAGTAAGAGACTGCATACCTCTATCACAGTAGAACAGCCTCTGTATTTAATACCTCACCTTTCAGCTTCCTACATTCCTTTAATCTCCCCTTACCAACCAAATCAAGATCCCAGCGTCCAGTGAAAATTGCTACAGGTTTTCAAGATGTGACCACACAGAATGCTAGATAATTTCACCTGGGATCCCTTTTCCACAAAAGGTTGGAGCAGATTATCTTCTGAGATCTCTTCTGACCTGGGCATTCTATGATACTGCCTCCCTTTGCATCTCTGTATCCTTTCAATGACAAGAATTGATGTGCTTACAGCACAGCTCAAGCAGGAACTGGCACCACATGCTGACCCCTCACCTTAATTTCTACACCAGTACCAGAAGTCACAGAACTTCAAAGTGAGGGAGAACTAAAGCAGTTAAGGAGAAGTTAAACCCACAATGGATAACTAAATCCAACTGCAAACATCTAACAAATAGTAGTGCAGATCATATAAAAGTTCCCATAATGCAGGATAAACTGCAGAGCAGGTGCATAATTTACTAAGTCAGCAAGGCACTACTGTTCCATGCCACAGCCAGTACTGCATCACAACCCTCCCCTAAACTGCTTTGGTTCAATTTCTCTAACAATTCCCTTTGATTTATAAGGGCTGTGCAGCCATAAATGCTCCCTTCTTTGTACTGAAAAAATATCGAGTCAAGTTAGGTGTTAAAGACTGGTGGTGTTATTTATTGCTTTGATAATCAAAAGGACGGAAGTGAGAGTAACTGAAAGCCATCCAAAACAAATACTACTTATAACACTAAGTAAAATGAATTTCAAATAAGAGCAAAGAAGGGACAAACGCTGGGAATTTTTTTCTGCTGAAAAGGGTTGATCTTTTTTTAACAACATTCAAGATACACAATTTCTTTTCAATCTTTAAAGCTAGAATAGGGACAGATACTAGGAAATCATCCCAAAATAATGAGAAGATGGTTGCATGTCAAAATGCTAGTTGCATGTTCCGATTTGTCAAGACTGGGGGAAGGGCAGGAATACACAAGCTCAAATTAATATCGGCATAATTGTTTTTGCAGGTCAGACTTGGTAGGTTCTGTTTCCCTACATAAAGATTTAATACTACATAAAAAGCACTTGATCATTAAATTTAAAGTCACAAAATCTAAGCAGACAAAATGGAAATGTGCTTTATTCCCTTGAAAGGATCAAACGTTGATATATGCAATATGGAATATAACCACATTGTAACTCAGCTATTTCTGAATCAAGCACTTTGTATCAGAAGATATCAAAATTAAGGAGTTTGCTCTTCTGGTTATTCTAGAATTCTATGTGTCATCAGATCCAGAACAGATATGTTTGCTTTTCTGTTTATAATATGCAGGCTTTTTAGAAGTAACAGTAACACTGGCTCCTGTTTTAAAAACAGGAAACGATTTTAACTAGTCCATCATCCATACCACCAACAGTCATCATCCCAAATGTCTGCCAAGTTACTCAAGAGCAGTGCCTGGCTCGCCTTCAACTTCTGTCCTCCATCCTCCTGTATGAAAGGGATGGAGTTCCAATCCAGATCAAATAATTCTGTGCAAAATTCAAAAAGCTTAGCTTTGACAGGCTATCAAGTGCATGTTAAAAGAGTAACTGCATATAAAAAAACCCCCACTGGCATTATTGTTAGCCAGTCTTCCTCTAAGCTTCCACTAAAAGCTTGATAAGGAAAGCCTTATGTTATAATAACTAACTGAAAGGAAAATTTCAAAACAATTACTTTGGAAAAAGGTTTCTAGTTAACGTCTCAGGAATTACCACTTGTAATGAGCTTTTTTTTGATGATGTGTAGTGTTCCATCAACAGTGCTTATCTGACAAGGGTGGGAAGACAATAAATAGGTACTCTCACCTTTTGAAAACAGCTGTTTCAGTTTTAGCATCTACAGTAAGGCTCAGTGTCTCCTTCATGCTGCCATTCATTACTGTTTCAGTTACCTTGTCTGCATTTTCTATATCGTCCTCTCCATCTGAGCTGGCCTCCATGGCAACACTTCCTGGGGCTAGATACACAGAAATAACTTAGTACATGGCTCATTATTTAATGAGGAAGCATAGAAGCCAATACAACCAGAATAATATTTTTGCAGTTTTGTACACTTGAATTCTTACATAGAAAGGCACCTTTCTGCAAACCCCACTACACGTATATAGAAAGAAAGCTTAAATACCTACAGATGCTTAATTCAGGTTCCACAACTATTTTTCTTTGCTATTGCAACAGGTTTGCGTGAACAAGGCTTTAGCACTATTACAGTGATGTATAATTTTTCTGTATAGTCAAATTTTTTACACAAGCCCACACAATACAAATGTGACAGGAAGCTTTCAAGTCTTTGGGAAGTCAGACAAGCCTTTGTGTCCCTGGACTTCTCATCCGTACTTCTCATTCTGTTATACATGTATAACATATACAAAAAGCTGAAAGCCAAACATACTAATTAACCAGTTCATAGATAAAGAAAGAATTATTGCATCCATAATGAAGGTAACCTGGAAAGCAATGAGCAGGAAGGGGAAATTTTAACACACTGAGACTACTGGCCTACTGCCACACAGTAGGAGACTAAAGGCTACCACTCTTCTCAGGCATCAGCTCAGCTAATGAAGCACTGATACAGGTGAGGATTTTTTAACAGAAAACACTCAGTTTCTTCTTTGTAATGCTTTTCTGTTCTTGTTCAGGCTTTTTAGAGGTAAAAGTAACACTGCCCCCTGTTTCACATAGCGGACTATTTTAACTAAGAGTGACCATCCTTCATGTCTGGCAAGTTACATTGGCTCCTGTTTTAAATAGGAAATTCTTTAACACGTAATTTTCATTACCTGTCAGAACAGAAGCAGAGCCAAATGAGAGGTCTCTGAAAACCCAAATTTTAAAGTTCAAGTTCTGTTTGGGTATAATTCTTAAAAATCAAACTGCATTTTAGCATACTTACTCTCTAGGTGTGTTGCAAGAGCAGTTACATTTGCACTCAAGGGATCAATTGGGTCTGTGTTTGTTTCCATTTCCACAGGAGAATTACTTCTTAAGGAATCTTTTGAGCTTCAAATACAAAGTAAAAAAACTTTAGAAACACTTCTAAACAGCAGAATTAAGTGTTCTTAAAACAGTATTTTTAGTTCTGTATCAAACCTATGAGGCCTACAACTCTACTGAAATTGAATGACAGCAAGTTCGTTTGCAAGAGTCATGGGAAGGCATGCTGAACAGAAGTTTAGTAATGCAAAATCCACCAGACCCGAACTGGGTGTGTGTGTTTGCTGCTAGGTTTATTTTACCTTTTACTTAGTTTGATGACTAGTAACAGACATGTCCCTGATAAATAAGGCCTGGCTCATTGTAGTGTTTCCAACATGACATGAAACCGACTTTCTAAATGCACTCTTTACAACTGGAGAGATGATTCTCTGCCGAGACTGCCAACACAGTTCTCATTGTCCACTACAAAAGTAATTTTTGTAGCGTATCTGTGAGTTTTTCATTCTGAGGGAACACGAAAGACAAGATTTGGCCACTTGAAAAACTTCCCACCATTTAGTGAATGTCTTTCTAGTCACTAATGGGGCCACTCCAAGACTTTATTTTCTAAACCCTTAATACTGTCATCAACGTACCTGCCTCAAGCAATAAAAAATACACTAGTTTACACTGGGGTGTGCGTGTGTTGAGTAATTCTTTTATCTCTAATCTCTTTAATGCCTAAACAGACAATTAAGAGCCAGATGTACAATAGGAAGAGTCTGACTGGAGAAGGAATCAGCTCTTGACAGTTAGTCTTTGATGATATAAAATCTACATCTATATGATTAAGTATTACACTTCATTTATGTTTTATGTGGAGTTCACATCAAAAATGGAAAGTACCATAGGCATTCTCAAAACAGTGCAGAACTGCCTAACCTAGGTATCACAACTGTATAACCATGCAAGTTTAAAATAAAGGAGCACACTGGCAAAACCCCAAACCTATTTGTCTTATACATGTAACAGAATCATCACAGACATTTTATGACCCTTACAGCCAAGATTCAACCCTTCACTGGAGTCAATTTAAACTAAAAAATTAATTAAAAAAAAAAATCAGTCCAAATTCTGGTCAGAGATCAATATTAAAAGACCCAAATATTCTTTAAAAACCCTCTGAAATAATGACACATTAGCATTTGCCCATCCTACAGACATGGGGCCCTTTGGACACTACACACCTTGTATTCCCCCAGAACACTATCAACACAGACTTGGGTGGAGATAAACACCCCAAGGAAACCAAGCTTGCTCTGAATCACTAACATTCTTACCTCAAAGAGGATGCAAACTCGGAAAAGGAAACCCAACCAGTTTCTTTTGCTGGCATAGGTTCTTCTGTACTCCACACATCAGACCCAACAGAATCCAGACTGGCACCATGTGCTGTCTCCATGGGCACGTCAAAGTTAGCTGACCAGTTTGGTGCTGAAAAACCAACAAGTTCATTAGGAAGAAATTTAAATAAAGGACATGAGTGCACATATGCCCAACTCATTGATTCTCTAAATGTACATTCCAAAAAGAGCAGCAAAATTCATAACTAGACTTTAAAGTACATGCAGAAGAATCCTCTTTATACTGTTAAAAATGAATGCATTCCCCAAAAGGGAAATTCTGCTAGTAAAGCAGAATTTTAAAAATAGTAACTTGGAGTGTTCTGCTAGAACCTGATATAGCTTCTCTGAAGAACAAACACAATAAACCATACTAGATCAGAAGTAAAATCCCACTTCAGTCTTTAACCTAGCAACATTTGTTATCATTTTTCAAAACAGGTAGCTTTAACAATAATAAAAAAACCCAAAATCTTAAGAGCTTTCAACCCTTTTTTTAGTTTCCTATGTACATTTTCCTGAACACAGAAAATTAGCATGTCAACTTAGACATGGACAGTCTCTAAAATAATTTCTCATGCACTAACACCACTGCTAAGTTTCAGAAAAGTTTAAGGCTTTTTACAACCTAAAATACTTAGTTGGATTTTAAATTTTGGAGTAACTTAACAGCATCTAATTTAGGATAGGTCAATTCAAAAATACTTCACCTACCCAAGGGAAACATTTTTGTTAACACTTACATACAAAAAACCAGGCTGTAAAGGAAGCTCTGACTAGCAATTAGAAATTCCAGCCCAGACAGATATGGGAGGAGACCCACATGGATCAAAACTTGTTTGACACACAGATGCCAACGACACCAATCTGACAAAAGAAAAGAAAACCCTTAACTTTTCCTTCTATTTTAATTTAATTCAATTCCTTACAGTCTAGATAAACACAGGGTTTTTACCTACTGATGTTGCCAGTTTAATGCTAATTTAGTCTACTGTGACTTTTAACATGGAAACTTTAAAACCAGTTACATCAGTTAAGTTTCCACACAAGAGTCTACTGACTCACATCTTTAATTCACATATGAAACCAGACCAATGCAAATTCACTTGGCTTTATGTAGGAAGTCTTTCAGAGAGCATTGTTAGATGAAAAGTTGGTCTGAAAGGCTTCCAGTAAAAATAACAAGGTTTTAGGTTTGACAATTAACCTATTAGATTTTGCAGGCCTTCAAGATGTATAAATGATTACATTTCATCCTTCCCTTTCCAATTCTTCCTCCTTTTTTCCCCCCTCTTTAAGAGTAGAAACATGCATTTTAGAGAGACTAAGTAACTTGACTCAAGACATGTAAGGAATTCAAACTTCCCAGTATTTGCATGCTCTGCTGCAAGCAGTCTTTACAGTGGGTAAGACTACTTTCATAGAATCATACAATCAACTAGGCTGGAAAAGAACTTCAAGTTGAAGACCAGTTGTTACCCAAAACTACCCAGTCCACCACTAACACTTTCTTAAGACAGAATAAAAATGGTAAATGAGGAAACTACTACAAAATAAGACAGCTAACACTTCTATAACCCAAAGCAGCTGGGAAAAAAGCTACATACGTTCACTTAAGTCTACTTCCATTTTGTCCTCTGTATTGGTGTGTGATTCAAACAAGTCTTGTTTTGTTCCATCCTCTTCTTCAGAATCTGTACTTTCTTCACTGTCAGTGCTGCCCGAACTTAACATACAAAGACATAGTTTATATTCTGTATTTAGTATCAGACCTTAGCTACAACAAAATACTGGAGAGTTTGAGGCTAAGGAAAATTACAGCAGCTAAAACTTCTGATAGATTAACAGAGGTATAATTTGTCAGATGCTAATATTCCCCTCATTTCTCTCTCAAAAAACCCAGGACTATAGGATTTTCATTTGATTATGTGAAGACGCTGTCTTGTTTCCCCCCACTTTTAAGACAAAGACTGGTTCTATACCTGATATGGAAAAGGGAACAGAAAAGGAAAGAAAGGAATCAGATATTTATAGAAATTGATGGTCTATTTTGTTTCTTCACACTAAACTAAAGCTCTGAAACAAAAATCTTTGTTCAGGTTATATCTAGCAAGATATAACTTGACTTACTGCAAAGTATCTAACAACAAATCTAGTAAATCTATTTTAAAGTATCTCCCAAGTGCATTCCAGTCCATCCTTTCTAACTACATACATGCTTTAAATACTACAGGCATCCCTCTCTTTCCTGGTGAGCACAACACAAAAAAGCGTGGTAATGTGACAAGGATGTTCCAGAAACACATCACAGGAAGTAGCCACAATACCATCAGACAAAACAACTGGTTTTGTACAGAAGGTATTTGCAACATGCATTTCAAAGGCTGCAAGGGAAGAAGAAATCAGGTTTGTGACTACAGCCATAAGAAGGTCAGAAAAAAACAAGACTACTGTGGGACAAAGTTCAGTAGATATTATGGGAGGCTGCAGAGTCCTGAGAGTTTTGGGGACCAGATGCTCCTTTCCCTCTGCAGTTTCCTATGCAGGTTTGTCCACAACCACTCCAGTATTTAGAGAGGTCAGCAAGCTCTGCGGAGGTATGGAGCTGGACAGTCTTGCCCAAGGCAAGAATCATACAATGGTTTGGGTTGCAAGGGACCTAAAAGCCTGCTTAGTTCTAGCCCCCTGTCATGGGCAGGGACATCTTCCACTGGACCAGGTTGCTTCAAGCCCTGTCCAACCTGGCTTTGAACTCTGCCAGGGACAGGGGCAGCTACAGCTTCTGTGGGCAACCCGTGCCAGTGCCTCAGCACCCTCACAGGGAAGAACTTCTGCCTACTATCTAATCTAAATCTCCTGTGTCAGTTTGAAGCCATTCACCCTTGTCCTGTCACTACACACCACTGTAAAAAGTCTTTCTCCAGCTTTCTTGTAGGCCCCCTTTAGGTACTGGGGGACTGCTGAGCAGGAGGAAGGGCTGAACAGATCTAAAAGCAGCAGGGAAAAAAAAAACAACACCCCAACAAAACTAACAAAAGTTGAAGTACAGGAAGCGCCAGGCAGGTAGGGCAGCTGTTGTCACATTCTGCAGATTATGGCTGAAAGACTGACAGTGGAGCAGTCACTCTACTCATTTCGCCACAGAATGGAATTAAGCTAGTTATGCTGGACAGCCTGTGCTAACAGTCAGCTTGAACCAAAAGTCCTGCTCGGTACTGATGTCTCACTGTAGTGTTGTTTAGACAAGAGAAACATTTCTCACCTGGAACGCCTCTGGGACTCTGGTGTAAATGCAATATGTTTTTCTTCCCAAATGTCTTCTTCATCAGAGCCACCATCATCAAACTGCTGTATCCGCTCCTTACAGCATGCCTCAAACAAGGCTATATTGCCCTAAATACATCAAAAATAAAAAAAATCCCTATTTATGATTAATCATTCTACTTACATTAGTAAACACTTTTTACCCTATATACCTGTTCTGAAAAGGATCTTAAACCAGTGGGGGTGGTAAAATAAAAACAAAAAACAACAAAACAAAAAATCAAGCCCAAAATATTTCTCTAAAAGCAGCAGAAACACAGAATGTCTTAACGACTTAAAAGCTTGTCAAGAAAATATTCAGTGGTGCTTGCATTACTCAGATACTACTAACAAGTTGAGTGGACCGTCAAAGAACAGCTAGGAGTTTCCATCATGTTTAAGAACAGTATACAAGAATGACACTGAAATGCTTTTCAGATAACCAGACCACCAAGTACTCCAATTTTATTTTCTGTATCGGGGCTTCATTGCAGCTCAACTGACAAGTAGTATCGAGAGTGGAAGTCTCTGTCCTTACTTTCCTGTCACCACAATCTCACTGGAAGGCTGAAATAGCTTCTATCTGTAAGTGTGCAACATGCACAAATCAGATCCAAGCCTGTTCTTGAACCTGATCATACAAATTAGAAGCAATTTTGTTGAATAATGGTCTCGAAGAATCAAAACAGTGTCTTCCAATCAGAAAGTCTCGTGACACAGGAACAAGGTAGGATAGTTATGTCCCAGATATTATACAAGAGTAAATATAACAACCACTGCCAAAACTTGGAGGCTGCACTGAAGTTTAAAGGAGTAGCTCTTCTGAGAGTACAGGAACACATACTTACACTTTCATTTGTATTGAGGGTAAAGTTGATGTCTGAGACCCGATCAAAAGAAACACTACGAAAAATAGCAGATGTTTACAATAAAACAAGATGTTGCATTAAGATATGAAGACATTTAATTTCTCTTATGTTTTCATGTTTGAATAATCTAAAAACGTAAGATTAAAGACAAAGTTTCGAAAATTAACACAGTCAAATTCCACATTGAGGAGGCCTGGCATTCAAGTGTGACATACGTAAAAACAAAAATACAAGACAATGTTGTCTCTACCCTATATAGTTAGCTGTAGAAATTCAACAAGCCTGAAAAAGCATAACTGAATATATGCAAATCTCAAATACTGTACTGTTACACACTGAGAAAAAAAAACTAGATCTCAAGAGTGCCTAATCTTACTACGTTCTATCACAATACAGCTCAAACCCCTGCAAAGATCTGTGTTACAGTTCTTGTACCTTCTAACTCTACAAGGACCTTCTCAATAGGAAGAGAGAAAGTGGAAAATGTAACACCAACTTCTGTTTCCTAAAGAAAAAAATTATTTTTTTTAACCAGTCATTGGAGGGTTTTTTTCCAAACCAAACACTAAGTACTAGGTTTACACATCCTCATGTATTAAGTTATCAAGCAGTTTCACTGCAGTGATTACAAAAATGTCTTTAACTAAGACCAGCATTAGGCAAACTAATTTTCTAGGGGAAGCAAGGCTATACAGTACCAAGGGCACGATCTTAAAGAAATTCCAACTCCTATCCTTGTCAAAATCCAGCTGCTTCTATCAAATTTAAAAAGTATCTTGAGTTGCTTCCTCTCTCATCATATCTTAATCTCAGAAGCTTATATGGTATAAAAAGGCAGCAATGCTGCTTAGATGGAACATGCAAGCTTCTGTGAACCATCACTTAACTAAGCGTGTTTCATAGAAGAACACTGAGACACTTTACTGTATCCTACCCTCCTAGAAACTAATCTTCAAGCAATGCTTTTTACCCTTATCTGTATGTTCTTGCATCCCCAAGACATGAATTCTTGTAAGAATCAGTATCAGCTCTATTTTCAGGAAGAACTCCCATTCTTTCCCTTTCCCCTTATGGCATCAGTTTATTTAGAACTGAAGAAAGATTACTTTGTGTGAGGGGCGTTTTTGGTATTGGTTGGGTTGGATTTTGTTTTGGTTTGGTGATGGTTTGCTTTTCTTTCTACCTGACCAATATTCTTCTCATTTCTTCATCACTTACTCTATTTGTAGATATGAGTCTCAACTGTCTTGAAAACAACAGTAGATTTATACACCCTTCCTTAACTCTCCCCTACAGAAAAATACACTCACAGATGTGTTGTTCCTGTCATCTTTTCCAGGAAAACTTACAAGTAGAGCTATTTATCTTTTCTGGTACAGAATTCAGGAGAGGGGGGATGGGGAGGACAAAATCACTTCTGAGGCACAGAGAAAATGAAAAAAGCCCCCAACAATGCAATGGCACTGGACTGGCAAACCTTACAAAAGGTAAGCTATATTTTAGCTATTTATTCACAAGTGCTGTGTTCTCACATAGGCAAAACCATAACATTATAAATGGAAGATAAGCTGTTGCTTTCCTCTGTAAACTGTTCAGGAAGGCTTCTATCAATGCACACAGACGACACAAAAAGACAGGACTGATTGACAACTGCCTCACATCAGTAAAGGCTTGTATTTATCCTCAGCAAAAATACAGCCAAAAACACAGTAAGAAAGGAAACTCCCAAAACTACAGTCAAAGCCAGTATAACATTATACTCACTTGCCGATGTCATCTTGATCAGCAAACTTCTCATCGTTGAAGCCAAACTGGTCAATAAAATTGGACGTCATTTGTTGCATCTGATAATCAGAAAAGGCCTGGCAACCCCAGGACCAACGACAGTGATATAATGATTCTAACAATACTCTAAAACCTACTTGCCCATTTTGCTCCAAAGAAATAAAAGTCTCTCTAATCATAACAAAGGATAGGAAAAGGATTTTTCTTACCCTCTGAATTTTAACTGGTAATGCTGACTACACACCTAGTTACATCTAACTGCCTTGAAAGGTAATAGCGGCTCCCAGTAAGAAAGTTAAATCTCTAGTCTGATCTCCTGTAAATCAGCATGTTTCCAAATGCACCCCAAAACCAGTGAAACACAATACACTAGATAAAAGATAAAGTTGCCTTTGTTCAAGATAACATGGATTTATAAATGGCAAGAATTAAAAAATTACATCATATATAGATACTACACCACACCTGTATATTTATCATGTAGTTATCACTAGAAATACCAGTCTCAGTCACACACACACCAGCAGCATTTATTCAGTATCTAGAAAAAGGAAACAACTGAACATTTTACATCTCAATGCAGTGTTACTGACTCAATTGTGCCTTTTTATATTTAATAAAGATGTCAGTGTCATCTGCCAGCCAATGGGTATATACCCATTAAGGTACACATGGGCATGTTCTCCTATCTGTAACAGCAGGTTTTGTCCTTTATTAATGATAGCCTTGGGAAAATGATCACATATTCTCTAAGGACATCTAATTATTTCCATGGGTAAACTTAGCCAGTGCTAAGATATCCCAAGAAATATGATTGTCAACTGTCCTGGTTTCTTGCCCAGGGAATGAAATGGACAGAGTATATAGCCAAAACCTCTGAAGAAGGTGGTAAAGCTGAAAAATCTGAATTAAGGCACTATGAAAACTGGATGAATAAGGAGATCTATAGAAGGATGAGGTACACAGACATGATCAGGGCTGGACGTAGGTCTGAACAGCCCTCATAAGTGGTAGGGCTAAGTCAGGTCAAAGGAAGAACTCTTCCATTTTGATCCTAAATTTTAAAAATCTGATAGCTAGTTCTGATCAGGACTTGATACTCACAGAGTTTATCAACATTACACAGGTAGACAATCAATTACCAACTGTCTTGCCTATAATTAATCTGCTTTGCACTAGTTTGAATTCCCCTGTCCCATAAAGTATATTCACTAGTACAGATATTAAAAAGTGCATGTGACTGAAAGACATTAGTGAGAATTACCTCCACGGGAAGAAAAAAAAAACCCATGTAAGTTAAACAGACTTGTTCTGTTTTACAAAAGGTGTAACTATGAAGAACACCATTCACCAGGATAAACAAAATTAAAGGCATGAATTTTATTACATCAGTTAGCTACAAAACTAATGTGAAAGCTTATCACCATGTCAAAATTGTATAAAGTATATGAAATGCAGTTCTGAACTGTTAGCATATCTCAGACCCTAGGCAGTACCATCCTATCTCCAATCTCCCTCTCTTTTCAGTATGTTTAAGAGACAAAAAGTGATAATGAGCTAGTGAAGAACAGAGGAGCAATGCTTTCCTGGAGTAGAAGTTTCCAGAGCCACAGCAAGACAGCACATTAAATGCTGCTGGCACAAGAAACCTTACAACCCAGTACAATGTCACAGAACATTCTCAACAATGTTGGTTTTGAAGTGTTATTCTGAAAAGGCGTATCTGAATAAAAAGGAGAAAAAAAAGTAACATTCCTTTCTAGACAGAGGGTTTTCATTATAAGACAACAGTATCAAACTAGATTTGGAAAAGAAAGAAGTCATAGCACATGTAATTCTGCACAGGCAGAAGTTAAATTTGACAAAAATAAACCAAAGATGAACAAATTCCTCAGTATTTTCTCCCCTTATGGAATTCCTCATGGGTCCACTTGAATTTTGAAAATCTAGCTCCTATTTCCTCCTGTAGCTACTGGTCTAGAATAACATACCCTAGCTGAAGCCAGAGACACTTTCATGAATGAATTAATGCAGCTGGAGAATGCTCTAAGTAATTTCAGTGCATTTCCCATCAGTGACTTATCTTGGCTAGTACTATGCTTTCTTCAGGTCACCTTAGAAAGTATATTTCACAAGCAGAGTGGGGTGGGATGGGGTGAGGGGAAGATTAAAAAAAATGGTGACAAACTTGAAAGAGAGTACTTCACCATCTGCATTTCTCCAAATTAACTACCTGGAACTGTGGGGAATGCCCAGGCACAGTGGACATTAAGGGGATGCGCAGGAAAAACAGAGGATTTTACTTTCTCACTGAAGCTGCTACTGATACCACCCAACTTATCAAGTTTGTAGTCAGGTGCACCTTACATGTACAAATAAAAATAAAAATAAAATCCCTGAATCAGATAAAAATGCATCAGATTCTTAAAACTTCAGCCACCACCCACAACTCAAGTTTTGACAAGCACCTACTATCAAACCATAAGATACATAAAGTTCCAAAGTCAGTCTTAGACTAGGTATTTACTACACAGCTGTTAGTGAGTGCTGAAAAATTCTGATTGGTATAAGGTATCTACTGGCAGTCATGTGCGATGTGGTTCCCATTTTCACCAACAGTGAAACAGTTGGAAGAGATGCATATTACAAGTAGGACAGCACTATTACAGAAATGCTGTCATTCTTCATCAAAATGGCACCCAGGTTCTCCATTATCACTCACTCAAAAATACTCTAACATAGAATCATAGAATAGTTAGGATTGGAAAGGACCTTAAGATCATCCAGTTCCAACCCCCCTGCCATGGGCAGGGACACCTCACACTAAACCATATCACCCAAGGCTTCATCCAACCTGGCCTGGAACACTGCCAGGGATGGAGCATTCACAACCTCCCTGGGCAACCCATTCCAGTACCTCACTACCCTAACAGTAAAGAACATCATATTAAACATGATGTAGTTATCCATTAGTCAGCTTGAAAGCATTAAAACTTCAAGACGGACACAAGTTTGGTTGATGGGAAATTTCCCCAGGCATTCTTCTTTTTTCCATAGTGCCCAATAATAAGTAACTACCCTTGAAACACTCGTAAATGAGTTGACAAAAGCATATACTGCATTAAAAAATAAGGGATCAAGTTAATTGAAAATTTAGTTTAGGAAGATATGGCTACGTATGCTCACCAGGTACCAAAAGTTAAAAGCATTCAAGCTGCTAGATACAACCTATAGCAAAAGCAAACTGAAAGCCAGATTTGCTTTCACAGCAATGCAAACTTGCTAAACAACACAATCAGAAGCCACCATTTCGAAATTCTACATCTAGTAAGAACTAAAGTTACTACAGAAATGACATTTAACTTGGCCAGACAACTGGCATGTAAAACGTGTTCTTAGGCATAATGAGCAGAGATCTGCATCCACAGCATGATTCAAGACTAACAATTGGAAGGAATACCAAGATAGAGATGTGTTAAAAACCATACCTCTCTGATCACAGCTGTGGGCATGCACATCTACATTTAAAATAAAACTTTCTAGATTTATATTTGCTTGTGACAGAAACACAAGTTCCACTGCCTTTTTTTTTAAAAAAAGTCTTATTCATTTTTACAAAGAGCAACTTATGCTGTTAAAAGAATTCAACTCACCTGCTGCAAAGAAGAATCCTGCGAAAAGCCAGTTTCTTTAAAGTCAATTTCATCATCACTGGAAGAATGAATGTGGCAGGTAGTAACCTATACAAAGGAATTCAGTCATTTGCACAGTATATGACAGCCATTCAAGTATATTTGTACTATCTGGCTGAATCTTCATTTTTGTACCAAAACAAGAAACAGTTATTTTTAGTTTTTTGAACTGCTACACCACATAAAACAGTCCCTGGAATATACAGGGTGATATGGTCCTCCCTGAGCCTTCTCCAGACTAAACACCCCAGTTCCCTCAGCTGTCCCTCATCAGACTTGTGCTCCGGACCCCCCTTCACTAGCTCTGTTGCCCTTCTATGGACCTGCTCCAGCAACTCATGTAGCGAGGGACCCAGAATGAGCACAGGATTCGAGGTGTGACCTCACCAGTGCTCACAGGCAGATGATCATTTCCCTGGACCTGCCAGCCATTGTAGGAGAACCTTTCCTGTAGTGGTCAAACCTTCTACCAGAAGAACAATTCGTAGTGGAAAAAAAGAAACTCAAAGCCAAAAACCTTCCTTTAAAGTCCGTTACGTGTTCTGAGGTAACAGAGAGTTCTGCTACATGCTCACTTCTAAGTCTCCAGTTACTGTTGTTTTAGAAAATGTACTAAGAACTTGTTTGAAAGACAAAAAAAGCCTAAAAAATACTAGTCTCATGGCTATAGCAGCAGTTCATTATGCAAAGGACCCTAGGACCACATATCTTGTTCTATTACAGTAAAAGAGCAATCTTTGTTGAGCACTAAGCAGCTGAAGCATTGAAAGTATTCATAAGTTATCTTCATAGCCTTCACACATATAACTTATTCACATAACTTTAAAATAAACTACACAACATAGGACTATGTATACAGACCAGATCATCTGAGCTTAGTGAATCCAGTAAGTTGACTGAAGAAGATCACATGTAACAGTAGACAACAATTCTGCCACTCAGGTCATGAACTATGTGCTTAACTATTTGTATCACCCATGACTAGATTCTGCTCAACAGCTTGCTTAGGACAGGGAAATTCTGAATCAAATAAGTCTACTCATTTACACAACAAAAATTTTAAGGCTAATCTACAGAAAATTAAGAAAGGTGTGCTTAAGATCTTACTCTGGAGACATTATGAATCAGCAATTTAAATAAGGTATAAATACTAGTTGTAATAACCTACTGTTTTAGCCCAGGGTACTTTCTTCAACTTTAGAGCTCAAACACCTGGATGTACCTAATTGCCTTATTTACAGGTAGAGAGTACATATCTATGGAAACCTAAGCATGGATACATGGGACAGTACGTCTGAGAAGAAATACTGTGGGACTGTGCTTCCAGATGTACCCACACAGTAATTGTAACTTAAATATGATTCAGTAAGACAACAGGCTCAGTTTTCTATGAGATCTTTTAGTATCTCCTACATCACACTGCACTATACACTACTGCTTATCTTTGAGCTAAATGCTAATCCAAGGCTCATGAGAGGTGATGACACAAGCAGAAATGAAGCCTACAAGATCAGAAATTCAAAAGACACAGTATTTTCCAGATGGCATTTTAGCTACAAGAATTTATTTTAATGCTTTGTGTTTCTATTCAACTGAATATTGTGAAGTTTGGAGATGTCATAAATGAGGTTTTACTGTTGCTACATCAAGTATGTCCAAGTAAACGATCACACATCTAAAGATCTAATTATAATATTTTTAATTATATATCAACTTAAAATTCTGCCTCTTCAGATGACTTGACTCTTGGCCTTGACAAAGAAGTAGCTTCTAACAAGAGGAAAATAACATTATTCTACGAGCACCATGAACGTCTTAGTATTTTTGCCATGAGGCTGTCAATGCCATCTGTACTATCTTGGTCCTGTCCACAACTTGCACAGTTTCAGATTAATTTCCTATTGCTTCTATTGCCACACACCATGTCAGCATTATGTTCCAGTTGCTATATTGTGCTGAAACAGCAAATTTAACAGACTATTAGCATTACAGAGCAAATATAGTACCAGCACAAGTTAAAAAAAGCCACATGCAAAGCACTCCAGTCCTGGAGAAGGCAGGTATACTCACTAACTCGTCTGTTGACACTGGAACCAACCTCTGCTTATTAAAGTCTCCAAGTGATTACTCTTAAACTGTAGCTTTAATGTGAGAACACAAAACCTCTTCATACTTACACTTCAGTTTTTAGCTTTTTCTTATAAGTGGAATCACTATTGCTGTGCACAGAAATGTAACAGATGCACAACAGAAGTATTCAAAGTTCCTTAAGCAAGGTCAGTGACACATGCAATGGGATGCAGGTAGCATTTTCCCGTTAAATTTAGATAAGCTCATTTACAATCAAGCAATCTAATACCAGTTCCTGCAGTTTCAGTTTGCACTCTTCAAGCAGACAGATGCTTTCAAGATCACTCATGTATAGAAAACTTCCTTCTTGGTCTGGGATAAGTTATACAAACTGAGCTACTGCAAGATTCCCATACAAAACATTAATGATACAGTGCTGAAAAGTAAAATAAAGAATTATCAGCTCAGCAACTAGATGTACTTGTTGACACAAGTACATGGTAACTAGGAAGACTGGGTGTGCTGCTGACAAAAAGAAATTGGTCACAAGTAAACAGTGGCAATTTTGATACCTTACCCACCCTTACTTACCAGGTCCACTGTATTCCTCTTGTTAGTTTCTCCTAAAGAGTTTGTGCAGAATGTCTCCCATCGCTCTCTGACCTCCTCTGGAAGCTCTAAGGTAGGAAACAGCAAGACATCCTCAATTTGATACTACTGACAACAGAGCATGACTTTAATTTTCTTTTCTGCTATACCAGAATCCTCTTAAATCCTTAAGGATTATTCCATCCAGTTAAATGTAAATAAAGTAGGTCAGCATTTCATTGTCTTTAAGCATATATTTAAGCGTTACAGAATCACCACAAAGCCACAGAAAGGTTTGAGTTGGAAGGGACCTTAAAGCTCATCCAGTTTCAACTTCCTGCCACAGGCAGGGACACCATCCACTAGATAGGTCGTGTCAAGCCCCATCCAGCCTGGCCTTGAACACTGCCAGGGATGGGGCAGCCACAGCTTCTCTGTCAACTGGTGCCTGGGCCTCACCACCCTCACAGAGAAGAGCTTCTCCCTAATATCCAATCTAAATCTCCTCCCTGACATTCATCCTTGCACTGTCACTACATTCCTTTGTAAAAAGTCCTCCAGCCTTCTTGTAGGCCTCTTTTAAGTACTGGAAGGCTGTTTGTTTAAGGACGTCTTGTTTTAAATTGAATGTGTCAAGAAAGTTTTCTTCTTTTACCCATTAGCTGCCTTTAATTTACATTTGATTCATTTCCTCAAAACTTGGTAATGAAAGCCATAAAGACAAATGTAAGACCATTAACATTACCTTTAATGAGCTGCTGAACTTGTGTACTGTTTGGCCCCTTATCTGTACTGTGCACAATGCAGTTTGCTATCCGTGTCAGATGACCCATATAGCCATACCGTCTTCCTCCTTCAGCCCTGCAAGAGAAAAAACGAATTCAACTGCCCACATTCTAAGCAACTACACCGCTTTATTTCACTATGCAACAAACTAGCAGAGTCAAAAAGTTAACCATGACAAACACTGCAGCGATTCTTAAACAGAGAAGTTGAATTCTAAAACCAAAGGTTCCCAAAAGGCTAAGGAATTAAAGATACCAACGGGTTCAACTACACTAAGCCAGTTTATAAGGAAATTTCTGTTGACGAGAGTATTTTTCTAAACCACAATGCACCCAACATTCCCTCAGAGCTTTAAGTTGATGATCAGAAAAGAAAAAAATTCTTAAATCCTAAATGTGTTCTAGCATTGCAGATTTAAACATTTCACTTAGCATACATAGCTAGAAAGGTACAACCAACTGAAATTTGTTTAGATAACTGCTTTTTCAGGAAGCACATTTAAGTAACATACCAAAAGTACAATTACAAGGAAGTCTGCATACTTTTTGGTAACTGAACTGCTTTGTAGACACAGGAATTACCAGTTTTTATGATACAGAATCACAGAATCAAAGAATAGTTAGGGTTGGAGAGGACCTTAAGATCCTCCAGTTCCAACCCCACTGCCAGGGGCAGGGACACCTCACAATAAACCATATCACCCAAGGCTCTGCCCAACCTGACTTTGAACACCGCCAGGGATGGAGCATTCACAACTTCCCTGGGCAATCTGTTCCAGCACCTCACAACCCTCACAGTAAATAATTTCCTCCTTATATCCAATCTAAACTTCCCCTGTTTAAGTTTCAACCCATTACCCTTGTCCTATCACTACAGTCCCTAATGAATAGTCCCTCCCCAGCATCCCTGTAGGCCCCCTTCAGATACTGGAAGGCTGCTATGAGGTCTCCACGCAGCCTTCTCT